>NC_057799.1:618253165-618553165 GCF_018294505.1 Triticum aestivum | reverse complement strand
GCATAAGCTAACATACTTTCTCTTCTTGGATCATATGCACTTATGATTAGAACTCTAGCAAGCATCCGCAACTACTAAAGATCATTAAGGTAAAACCCAACCATAGCATTAAAGTATCAAGTCCTCTTTATTCCCATACGCAAACAACCTACTTACTCGGGTCTGTGCTTCTGTCACTCACGCCACCCACCATAAGCAAATCATGAACATATTGCGAACCCTACAGCGGGGATCCCTCACGCTTCCGCGACACCGAGAGCACCATAGGACAGCACCAATAATAAAACATGCAACTCAAACCAATCACGATCACCAATGAATCCATAGGACAAAATGGATCTACTCAAACATCATAGGATAGCCATACATCATTGGGAAATAATATATAGCGTTGAGCACCATGTTTAAGTAGAGATTACAGCGGGTAAAAGAGGGGTTACACCGCTGCATAGAGGGGGGAAGAGTTGGTGATGGCGGCGGTGAAGTTGTTGGTGTAGATCGTTGTTGCGATGATGGCCCCGGCGGTGTTCCGCTGCCACCGGGAGAGAGGGGGAGAGCGCCCCCCTTCTTCTTCTTCTTCTTCTTCTTCTTCCTTGACCTTTTCCCTAGATGGGAGAAGGGTTTCCCCTCTGGTCCATGGCCTCCATGGCGGTGGAGGGGCGAGAGCCCATCCGAGATTGGATCTCCCTCTCTGTTTCCTTTTGTTTCTGTGCTCCCTGATTCTGCCCTTTCACCGTTTCTTAAATTCCCGGAGATCCGTAAATCCGATTGGGCTGAATTTTGACACGATTTTTATCCGGATATTGGCTTTCTTGCGGCGAAAGAAGGGCACCAACTGCCTTACAGAGGGAGCGCCCCTCACCCTCGTGGGCCCCTCGGGCATCGTCTCGCGTTGATTCCACTTCCCAAAATTCACATATATTCCAAAAAAATCTCCGTAAGTTTTTATCCCATTTGGACTCCGTTTGATATGGATTTTCTGCGAAACAAAAAACATGCAACAAACAGGAACTGGCACTGGGCACTGGATCAATATGTTAGTTCCCAAAAATAGTATAAAACGTTGCCAAAAGTATGTAAAAGTTGTAGAATATTGGAATGGAACAATCAAAAATTATAGATACGACGGAGACGTATCAGCATCCCCAAGCTTAATTCCTGCTCGTCCTCGAGTAGGTAAATGATAAAAAAGATATTTTTTGATGTGGAATGCTACCTAAAATAATCTTGATCATGTAATCTAATCATGGCATGAATATTAAGACACGAGTGATTCAAAGCAATAGTCTATCTTTTGACATGAAGACAATAATACTTCAACCATACTAATAAAGCAATCATGTCTTTTCAAAATAACATGGCCAAAGAAAGTTATCCCTACAAAATCATATGGTCTGGCTATGCTCCATCTTCACCACACAAAATATTCAAATCATGCACAACCCCGATGACAAGCCAAGCAATTGTTTCATACTTTTGATCTTCTCAAACCTTTTCAACTTTCACGCAATACATGAGCGTGAGCCATGGATATAGCACTATAGCTGGAATAGAATATGATGGTGGAGGTTGTGTGGAGAAGACAAAAAGGAAGAAAGTCTCACATCGACGCGGCTAATCAATGGGCTATGGATATGGCCATCAATTGATGTCAATGCGAGTAGTAGGGATTGCCATGCAACGGATGCACTAGAGCTATAAGTATATGAAAGCTCAAACTAAAAACTAAGTGGGTGTGCATCCAACTTGCTTGCTCATGAAGACCTCGGGCATTTGAGGAAGCCCATCATCGGAATATACAAGCCAAGTTCTATAATGAAAATTCCCACTCGTATATGAAAGTGATAACTCAAGAGTTTCTCTATATGAAGAACATGGTGCTACTCTGAAGCACAAGTGTGGTAAAAGGATAGTAACATTGTCCCTCCTCTCTTTTCTCTCATTTTTTTTATTTTTTTCTCTTTTTTAATTTTTTTTGTAGGCTTCTTTGGCCTCTCTCTCTTTTTGGGGGGCTTCTTTGGCCACTTTTATTTTGATAACCTCACATGGGACAATGTTCTAATAATGATCATCACACTTTTATTTACTTACAACTCAATATTACAACTCGATACTAGAACAAAAATATGACTCTATATGAATGCCTCCGGCGGTGTACCGGGATGTGCAATGATCTAGCGTAGCAATGAAATCAAAAACGAACAAGCCCTGAAAACATCATGCTAGCTATCTTACGATCATGCAAAGCAATATGACAATAAATGCTCCAGTCATGTATATGAAGATGATGGAAGTTGCATGGCAATATATCTCGGAATGGCTATGGAAATGCCATAATAGGTAGGTATGGTGGCTGTTTTGAGGAAGATATAAGGAGGCTTATGTGTGATAGAGTGTATCGTATCACGGGTTTTTGATGCACCGGCGAAGTTTGCACCAACTCTCGAGGTGATAAAGGGCAATGCACGGTACCGAAGAGGCTAGCAATGATGGAAGGGTGGAGTGTGTATAATCCATGGACTCGACATTAGTCATAAAGAACTCACATAGTTATTGCAAAAGTCTATTAGCTATCAAAACAAAGTACTACGCGCATGCTCCTAGGGGGATATATTGGTAGGAAAAGACCATCGCTCGTCCCCGACCACTACTCATAAGGAAGACAATCAATAAAAAAATCATGCTCCGACTTCTTTACATAACGGTTCACCATAGGTGCATGCTACGGGAATCACAAACTTCAAAACAAGTATTTCTACAATCCACAATTACCCACTAGAATGACTCTAATATCACCATCTTTATACCGCAAAACTATTGCAAGGAATCAAACATATCATATTCAGTGATCTACAAGTTTTATGTAGGATTTTTTGACTAACCATGTGAATGACCAATTCCTGTCAACTCTCTAAATAGATATAAGTGAAGCAAGAGAGTTTAATTATTTCTTCAAAAGATATGCCCACGCTCTAACAAATATAAGTGAAGCAAAAGAGCATTCTACAAATGGCGGTTTTCTATGTGTAGGGAAACAGGCAATCCAAACTTCAAATGATATAAGTGATGCACATGAAGAATTCTATAAAGCCGTACTCAAAAGATATAAGTGAAGTGCAATGAGCATTCTATAAATCAACCATGGACTATCTCATACCAGCATGGTGCATAAATGAAAAAGGGAAAAACTAAAGCAAAAGACGCTCCAGGATTTGCACATATCACATGAACGAAATGAAACAGAAAACATACCGATACTTGTTGAAGAAAGATGGATGCCTTCTGGGGCATCCCCAAGCTTAGACGCTTGAGTCTCCTTGAATGTTTACTTGGGGTGCCTTGGGCATCCCCAAGCTTGAGCTCTTGCCTCTCCTCCTTCTCCTCATATCGAGACCTCCTCGATCCTTGATCACTTCATCCACACAAAACTCAACAGAAAGTTTGGTAAGATCCGTTAGTATAATAAAGCAAATCACTACTCTAAGTACTTTTGCAAACCAATTCCTATTTTTTGCATTCTAGATACTGTAATATAACTTTTCCATGGCTTAATCCACTGATAGAAATCGATAGTTTCATCAAAACAAGCAAACAATGCATCAAAAACAGAATCTGTCTTAAACAGGACAGTCTGTAGTAATCTGAACATTCACCATACTTCTGGTACTCTAAAAATTCTGAAATAATTAGGAAAAATACTAAAATTGTATGGAAAGACAGTGCAAAAATTTTCAGAACCGTTTGACGTTCCAGTAAAAACTGTAAAATCATGCACTACAGCCAAAGTTTCTGTTTTGCACCGCACAAACCAACAAGCAATGTAAACATCCTAAAGGCAAATCTTGGCACATTATTTTTATAATACAATGGAATTGTACAAGGGTATAATTATTTTTGTTGAAAATTTCCTGTAATCAAGATTCACAAAGTTTCTGTGAGCATGAACAGAGTTCAAGGAGCTCCCTCACTTCAACAATGTTTGTCTCTCTCACTTTCACTTTCCTTTTTGAAAAGTTTTGGGTTCCCCTCTTTAATTTTTTGTTTTTAAACTCTATAAAAGCACTCAACAGAAACAAATGACTCTAAAACTTCCGGGTTGTCTCCCTGGCAGTGCTTTCTTTAAAGCCATTAAGTTAGGCATAAGGTGCTCAAGTAATGAATCCACCCGGATCCCAAGGTATATCAAAGCCAATTTGAATTAGCAATGATTTGGCATTTAGTAGTGAGCACAAAGCAACATATATCAAGAAATGACGAAGTCTAACTCTCTTCCTATGCATCGGCATGACATACAAGAACAATTCATGCACACCAAGTAAAGGCCAATGCATAGCATAAGAAGTTTCTTGCAATTTTATCGTGTTGGAAACATAGAGAGGCGGAGATGTAGTTCCTCTCTCATAATAATTGCGAGTAGGAGCAGCAAGCACATGCATATTATATTCATCAAAATTATCATGTGCAACGGTAAAAGGCCATCCATCAATATGATCCTTAATAAGTGCAAACTTCTCCGATATAGTGTAGTTTGGAGAATTCAAAAAGATAATAGGACTATCATGTGTGGGTGCAATAGCAACAATTTCATGTTTAACATAAGGAACAATAGCAAGTTCATATCCATAAGCATAATTCATATTGGCATCTCGGCCACAAGAATAGCAAGCATCAAGTTCATCAAAAAGGGATATTTCAAATGAATCCACGGGATCATAGCAATTATCATGGCATTCATCCTTCAGTAGGAACAAAGGGACATTAAATAATGTATGAGTAGGAGAGTTACTCTCATTAGAAGGTGGGCATAGGTAGCTAATCCGATCTTCCTCCTTTTGTTCTTCGCTCTCCTCATCATCTTTTTCATCCAATGAGCTCACAGTTTCATCAATTTCTTCTTCCATAGACTCCTGCAAAATATTAGTCTCTTCTCGGACAGCGGAGACTTTCTCAATAAATTCATCAATATCATAATTGTATTTATAATTCTCATAGCAATATTTAAGGATAGCTAAATTTTCATGTCTATAAACTGAATCATTAAAATCTTCAAACTCCTTAAACAAAGATTCAATTTCACAACCACCCTTAAAAGCAACAAATTATTCTATTCGTTACACATCATAGTAATCATATATACCATTAGCATAAGAAGCTAAGGTTTCATTATCATTAAATTTGCATGAAAAGGGAAGGTGTTGAGCCTTCATCCTAGAGCAACAAGTATAATCGTATCTCAAGCATAGTTGCCGAGCATACCAATGCAACATACAAATTTGATACCATAATAGTTTCCCTTTTTGAGTCAAGCGATAATCGCTAAAGTATTCACACTGATCCAACGTGTCTCCCATTATATAATTAAATGGGGTTTTCTCAGGATTATTAAAGTAGTGCATAATATCTTTCACATAATGAGCATCGAGGGTTTTAGGAGGTTCCCCATCTCCATGAGTAGCAAGTAAACCTAATTTTTTGATATTTCGTGTTCCATATCCATAACTAAAGACAGAGAACAAGTTAGAACAGCAAATAAAATCCACTTAGTGATAAAGCAAACAAGCACACACACGAGAATATTCACCCCACGCTATCTCTCCCCGGCAACGGTGCCAGAAAAAGGTCTTGATAACCCACAAGTATAGGGGATAAATTGTAGCCTCTTTTGATAAGTAAGAGTATCGAACCCAACGAGGAGCTAAAGGTAGAACAAATATTCCCTCAAGTTCTATCGACCACCGATACAACTCTACGCACGCTTAATGTTCGCTTTACCTAGAACAAGTATGAAACTAGAAGTACTATGTAGGTGTTGTTGGATAGGTTTGAAAAATAATAAAGAGAACGTAAATAAAAAGTAGGGGCTGTTTATATGAAGACACAACTAAGTTAGTTTTAGTAGAGAGCTTTTTGTCACGAGAAAGTAATTTGTCCCTAGGCAATCGATAACTAGACCGGTAATCACTGTTGCAATTTTATTTGAGGGAGAGGCATAAGCTAACATACTTTTTCTTCTTGGATCATATGCACTTATGATTGGAACTCTAGCAAGCATCCGCAACTACTAAATATCATTAAGGTAAAACCCAACTAGAGCATTAAAGTATGAAGTCCTCTTTATTCCCATACGCAAACAACCTACTTACTCGGGTATGTGCTTCTGTCACTCACGCCACCCACAATAAGCAAATCATGAACATATTGCGAACCCTAAGCGGGGATCCCTCACACTTGCGCGACACAGAGAGCACCATAGGACAACACCAATAATAAAACATGCAACTCAAACCAATCACGATCACCAATGAACCCATAGGACAAAACGGATCTACTCAAACATCATAGGATAGCCATACATCATTGGGAAATAATATATAGCGTTGAGCACCATGTTTAAGTAGAGGTTACAGCAGGTAAAATAGGGGCTACACCGCTGCATAGAGGGGGGAAGAGTTGGTGATGACGGCGGTGAAGTTGTTGGTGTAGATCGTTGTCGCGATGATGGCCCCGGCGGTGTTCCGGCGCCGCCAGGAGAGAGGGGGCGAGAGCCCCCCTTCTTCTTCTTCCTTGACCTTCCCCCTAGATGGGAGAAGGGTTTCCCCTCTGGTCCATGGCCTCCATGGCGGTGGAGGGGTGAGAGCCCCTCCGAGATTGGATCTCTCTCTCTCTCTCTGTGTTTCCTTCTATTTCTGCGCTCCCTGATTCTTCTTTTTCACTGTTTCTTAAATTCCCGGAGATTCGTAACCCCGATTGGGCTGAAATGTTTACACGATTTTTATCCAGATATTGGCTTTCTTGCGGCGAAAGAAGGGCACCAACCGCCTTACGGAGTGGCCACGACGGCCCAGGGCGCGCCCTACCCCCTGGGGCGCGCCCCTCACCCTCGTGGGCCCCTCGGGCATCGTCTCGCGTTGATTCCACTTCCCAAAATTCACATATACTCCAAAAAAATCTCCGTAGGTTTTTATCCCGTTTGGACTCTGTTTGATATGGATTTTCTGTGAAACAAAAAACATGCAACAAACAGGAACTGGCACTGGGCACTGGATCAATATGTTAGTTCCCAAAAATATTATAAAAAGTTGCCAAAAGTATGTAAAAGTTGTAGAATATTGGCATGGAACAATAAAAAATTATAGATACGACGGAGATGTATCAATAACTTAGCAAGCACAATATAAGATAAATTCGTAGGCATTGGATCGGTAATTTGTTGGATGATATTCATCATGAGACGGTCATAACCTAGGGCGATACGGCACTAGCTCCAGTTCATCAATATAATGTAGGCATGTATTCCGTAAATAGTCATACGTGCTTATGGAAAGAACTTGCATGACATCTTTTGTCCTACCCTCCCGTGGCAGTGGGGTCCAATTGGAAACTAAGGGATATTAAGGCTTCCTTTTAATAGAGAACCGGAAAGCATTAACACATGGTGAATACATGAACCCCTCAAACTACGGTCATCATCGGGAGTGGTCCCGACTATTGTCACTCCGGGGTTGCCAGATCATAATACGTAGTAGGTGACTATAACTTGCAAGATCGGATCTAGAACATGGATATAATGGTGATAACATAAACTGTTCAGATCTGAATTCATGGCACCCGGGCCCAAAGTGACAAGCATTAAGCATGGCAAAGTCATAGCAACATCAATCTTAGAACATAGTGGATACTAGGGATCAGGCCCTAACAAAACTAACTTGATCACATGATGAATCTCATCCAACTCCTCACCGACCAACAAGCCTACGAAGGAATTACTCACTCCCGGTGGGGAGCATCATGGAATTGGCGATGGAGAAGGGTTGGTGATGATGAAGAACGAAGATCCCCCTCTCCGGAGCCCCAAACGGACTCCAGATCTGGCCTCCCGTTGAAGAACAGGAGGTGACGGCGGCTCCGTCTCGTGGATCACAATAATTCTTTCTTCCTGATTTTTTTGTGGAAATATGGGATTTTATAGCGTCGGTTTCAGGGTCTGCGGGGCCACCAGGTGGGGACAACCCACCTGGGCACGCCTGGGGGGCAGGCACGCCCTGGTGGGTTGTGCCAACCCAGGTGCCCCCCTCAGGTGACTCTTGGCTCCAGAAATTCTCTTTTATTGTATAAAAAATCCTTGCAAAGTTTCATTCCATTCCGAGAACTTTTATTTCTGCACAAAAACAACACCATGGTAGTTTTGCTGAAAACAGCGTTAGTCCGGGGTTAGTTTCATTCAAAACATGCAAATTAGAGTCCAAAACAAGAGGAAAACCGTTAGGAAAAGTAGATACGTTGGAGACGTATCAGGCATCGGCGGCACTCTTCGGAAGATCCGCAAACAGGCCTGGAGAACTCCACCCTCGGGTGAGCAAAGCATACCTCTGACCTCCAAAGATACTCTGCAAAAGAAAGGCCTTACCAGCCGCTATCTGCCTCGCCTGATGAATCTCTTCACGAGCACTCCGGGACTCGATCCGCGCCTCTTTGGCATCATGGAGCGCCTTGGCAAGCTCAGACGACTGGGCCAAAGTCTTCTCCTCCAAAATTTCACATTTGCTGATGGCATCCTTCAGCTCCTGCTCGACTTCGGCCACCCGAGCTTCGTGTTGGCGGCGGGCAGCTTACTCGGTCTTCAGTTCTGCAGTCGCTTTGTCAGGGGCTGTCTTATTCGCCTCTGCCTATTTCTTGGCCTGGGCGAGGGCGCCTTTGAGGGTTTCAACCTCGGCCGCGCCAACTATGATCATAATCAAAATATTCTATGAGTTAACCTCTAAATATACATATCACTTTTGATATGAAACTAAATTTTTTACATATGCATACCTTGCATTTCATCGAACCGCTTGTTGATGCGGTCGATCTCCTCATCTACCACTTGAAACTTTCGATTGAGTTCGGAAACTTCCGCGACCTGGGCAGTTGCCGCTAACATGGAGGCATGTTACAATAACAACACACTATGTTACTCTCCCAAATACTATATGGATCCTCTGTTCGGTTTCTTTTAAACCGGACAGAGCATCAGGGGCTACTGTCTATATACAGGTTCATTATTTTATATGAAAAGTTTTTAGAACATTACGTCGCGTACCTCAAAGCCTGTCAGTAGGCTGCAGAAGGCTTCATTCAGTCCGGTTTTAGTGGACTGAACCTTCCCCATAACCGCACCCATCAGGGTGCGGTGCTCCTCCACAATGGAAGCACTTTGCAGTGCTTCCGCCAGAGCATGAGGCGCCTCCGGATTGATGGAGTCCGCCGATGGAGTTTGTGCTCCTCTCCCCTCTTTCGAAGGGGGTTGCTCAGACGATCCCGGGGCTGTCCTGGCCTCCGGAATGGTATCCGGCTAGGGACTGGATCGTTGGGGCTCCCCGCCGTCGGTTTTCATAGGGGACGCCTCCCCTAGGTCTTCGGCGGCCGAGGTATTAACCTCGGGCGCTCGCTCGACGGCTTCGCCCGCCCCCTCTCGACTAGGAGAGGCCCTTCGGGAGGACACTTCGGTGTCCTCCATGATGATAGGCGAGGGGGCTCGCGGCGGCGTGTCACTCTCTACCATTTCGGGCGGCAGAGGGTTCCCCTCCGATAAAGGAGTTTGCGGGAGCTCGCGGGGAGGGCTGAAAGGCAAATAAGAAAATAACTTATATGATGGAAACAGGTAGAGCGAAGATAAACAAGTAAGTTTCTGAATACTTACTATTCGGCCAGGGGCTTCACCCTGGGAGGTCTCTTAGGGACTAGTTCGGACTCTTAGTCCGAACTGTTCGGGAGGGTCACCTTCCCTCTCTTGGGCGCCTCCCCCTCCGGGTCTACGGAGGCCGCCCTCTTCTTCTTCCTCCCCTTATGAGGGGAGTCGCTTTCCACCTCGTCCTCCTCTTCTTCTCGTAACCCTCATGGGAAGAGAGGGCTTCGGTCTCTCCGGACACTGTATCTGAAGGACCTTTGTGGCGGGGGCCACCCTTGGCCTCCTTTCCCTTCTTCTTCTTGGTCTTCTTCTCCGACGCCTGGTAGGGTGCCAGGACTAGCATCTCTGTTAGCTGGGATGTGGCCGGGTTTTCAGGCAGCGGTGCCGGAAAAGTAGGGACAGAGGTAGTGCTTACTAAATTCATCAACTTCATACCTCTAAAAAATGATCCAATAATAAGGTTAACCAAGTCTTATTAACAACCACTTTCGATTAGCATGAAACCGAAGAACTTTCGTAAATCACTAAGTTACCTCAACGGGGATATGCATTTCCCCAACAATAAGCATTTCATATTTCTTTTTAACAGTAGGTAGAGGTAGTTGAAAACTTCCAATAGTGATTGTCGGAGATTTTTCAATAACATTAATACCATTCACTTCGAATTGTTTCTTCGAAAAGTGCACCGTATGTTCATTACCATTGATATGAAAAGTGACCTTGCTTTTATTGCAATCAATAACAGCCCCTGCAGTATTCAAGAAGGGTCTACCAAGGATAATCGACATGTTGTCATCCTCGGGCATCTCAAGTATAACAAAGTCAGTCAAAATAGTAACATTAGCAACAACAACGGGCACATCCTCACAGATACCAATAAGTATGGCAGTTGATTTGTCAGCCATTTGCAAAGATATTTCAGTAGGTGTGATCTTATTCAAATCAAGTCTTTTCTATAAAGAGAAAGGCATAACAATAACACCAGCTCCTAAATCACATAAAGTAGTTTTCACATAATTCTTTTTGATGGAGCAAGGTATAGTTGGTATTCCCGGATCTCCAAGTTTTTTAGGTACTCCATCTTTAAAAGTATAATTAGCAAGCATAGTGGAGATTTTAGCTTCTAGTATTTTTCTCTTATTGGTGATGATGTCTTTCATGTACTTTGCATAAGGAGGCATTTTAAGGATATCAGTCAAGCGAGTACGCAAAAAGATTGGCCTCAGCATTTCAGCAAAGCGTTCAGATTCTTCATCATCTTTCTTTTTAGTTGACTTAGGTGGAAAAGGCATAGGTTTTTGAACCCACGGTTCTCTTTCTTTATCGTGTTTTCTAGCAATAAAGTCTCTTCTATCATACCTTTTATTCTTAGGTTGTGGGTTATCAAGATCAACTGTTGGTTCTATCTCAACATCATTATCTGGTTCTTTAATATTTGTTTGAGTATTTTCATGAACCTCATCATTATCAGAAGGTGAGTGTTCATTATCAGACTGAGTTTCAGCATCAGACATAGAAATTTCATTATCATTATCAGGAGGTTTTTCTACTTCAGGTTCACTAGAGGCATGCAAAGTCCTATCATTTGTCTTCTTCTTTTCATTTTAGAAGGACTACATGCATCAGTGTTAGCTCTTTGTGAATCTTGTTCAATTCTCTTTGGGTGTCCCTCAGGATAAAGTGGTTCCCGAGTCATTTTACCTCCTCTAGTTGCTACTCTAACAGCAAAGTCATGTATGTTATTGTTCATTTCATCTAGCAACTCTCTTTGAGATTTAGCAACTTGTTCTAATTGAGTTTGAACCATAGAAGCATGTTTTCCCACACCTCTAACATTATTTGAGATTCTAAATAACAAGTCACTCAAGCGAGCAATCATATCAGAATTATATTTCAATTGTTTCATAACATTTGCATTGAAGTGATCTTGTTTTCTGATGTAGTTTTTAAACTCATAAAGGCATTGGCTAGGGTGCATATTATGAGGATTGTCATTATCATTGAACTTCATTTGAGAATTTACCTCTACCACCTTAGGTGGTGGTGGTGTATCAAGCCCATGTATTTCTTCAATAGGAGGTAATTTTTTGACATCCTCAGCTTTAATACCTTTTTCCTTCATGGATTTCTTTGCCTCTTGCATATCTTCGGGACTGAGATATAATATACCCCTCTTCTTCGGAGTGGGTTTAGGCGGTGGTTCAAGAAGAGTCCAATCATCATAATTTTTAATATGTTATTCAATAATTCTTCAGCTTGCCCAACAGTCCGTTCCCTGAAAACACAACTAGCACAACTATCCAGGAAATCCTTAGAAGCATCGGTTAGTCCATTATAGAAGATATCCGGTATTTCATTTTTCTTAAGAGGATGATCAGGCAAAGCATTAAGTAATTGGCAAAGCCTCCCCCAAGCTTGTGGGAGACTCTCTTCTTTAATTTGCACAAAGTTAAAAATTTCCTGTAAAGCGGCTTGTTTCTTATGAGCAGGGAAATATTTTTCAGAGAAGTAATAAATCATATCCTGGGGACTACGCGCACAACCAGGAGCAAGAGTATTGTACCAAGTTTTAGCATCACCCTTTAATGAGAACGGAAATAATTTGAGAATATAGTAATAGCGAGTCTTCTCATCATGAGTAAAAAGGCTGGCTATGTCATTCAACTTAGTAAGATGTGCCACAACAGTTTCAGTTTCATAACCATGGAAAGGATCAGATTCAACCAAAGTAATTAACTCTGGGTCGACAGAGAATTCATAATCCTTATCATCAATAAAGATAGGTGAAGCAGCAAACTTAGGATCATATTGCATTCTAGGATTCAGAGATTTTTCTTTATACCTGCATATTATCTCTCTAGATCATCTCTATCCTTACAAGCAAGAATATCTCTAGTTGTCTCCTCATTCATAACATAACCTTCCAGTACCTTAGGCAATTCATATCTAGGAAGGCTAGTTCTAGTAGGTGTTTCAAGCTCATCATCAGTTTCAGCAACATCATGTTGAATTACTCTAGCAATTTGTTCATCAAGAAAGTCACCAAGTGGCACATCATCATCATCAAGCAACGTACTAGCATCATCATAAGCATTATCCATAGCAGAAGTAGCATCATTAATAACTTGCGACATATCAGAATTGATAGCATGTGGTGGTGTTGCAAGTTTACTTATAACAGAAGGTGAATCTAAAGCAGAACTGGATGGCAGTTCCTTACCTCCCCTCGTCTTAGAGGGATAAATCTTAGTCTTAGCATCCTTCAGATTCTTCATAGTGATAAACTGATAATAATCCCAAGTAACTCAACAAATATAGCTATGCTCCCCGGCAACGGCGCCAGAAAAAAGGTCTTGATAACCCACAAGTATAGGGGATCGCAACAGTTTTCGAGGGTAGAGTATTCAACCCAAATTTATATATTTGACACAAGGGGAGCCAAAGAATATTTGAAGGTATTAACAGCTGAGTTTTCAATTCAACCACACCTGGAGATTAATTATCTGCAGCAACGTGATCAGTAGCAAGGTAATATGATAGTTTTGATAATAATGACAACAGCTATGGTAACAGTAACAGTGATAGCAGTATTTTGTAGCAAGTGCAACAGTGACGATAGCAGTAATAACTTAGCAAGAACAATATAAGATAATTAAATTCGTAGGCATTGGATCGGTAATTTGTTGGATGATATTCATCATGAGACATTCATAAACTAGGGCGATACGGCGCTAGCTCCAGTTCATCAATATAATGTAGGCATGTATTCCGTAAATAGTCATACATGCTTATAGAAAGAACTTGCATGACATCTTTTGTCCTACCCTCCCATGGCAGCATTTTAATAGTGAACCGGAAACTAGCTCCACCTACGCAGCCTCGCTCCATCCCAGCATGGGCGCGGATGGCGAATCCTGTGATTAGCAGCTGGCCGCCTCATGTGTGGCAGTAGGGGCAGCTGCCCCGGCTCATGGCAGTAGGTGCCATATGTCGGCTGGCACGCCTGCTGCCACGACCCATGTGTGGTCTTTTGTTTCAAATTGATCCAGAGGTGGTATTTTTGTCAATTCGTTTCAGCAGATGGTCTTTTTGGACAAAAAACGATATTTGCGGGTCATAGTTGGAGATATTTATATACCCATATCATATCCACACAATTGACATTGCACACTATGACTCTTTCGACTGGAATTGGTCACTAGGATTAATTAGGATCCTGGAAAACTCTAATCAATCACCTGAATTAAACTAGGTCCACTATCAGCACATGAGAGGCCCTTTTCCTCTTCCAATTCGAAACATAAAATATTTTCAAACTCAGTAAGCTCTTATCATCAACATTGTCTTCAATTTGGGCTTGTCAGAGCCCCACCGGAGCCGGATCGGGCCCAGGACCCATTTTTGTCTGTCCAACATCTTCTCGAGCTTGGAATCGTGGAGCACATCCTTTCGACCTCCATCACAAGCCCACACAATGAAGCCATTGAAAACATGCTCCTGTGAGTTGGATCTAGGCGGAGCAATTCCAGGAGGAGCAACAACAAATGAGAATATCACAGTGGACGAATGGAAAGGGAGAGTGTATCTTCATGGTGGAGGAGTTGGTAGACATGTTTGTGCAATATGAGAAAGAGGTGGAAAGGGAGAGATAAAGAGAATAGAAAGAGTAGGAGGCAACACTAGGAGGGCAAGAGAGGCCTGCTAGGCAAAGCACATTAGTATGACGCGCCAAGGTCTCGCTAGTGAGGGTCGAGTTAAAAAAAACATTTCCCATAATTGAGAGCAATTCCTCATAGTAGCAAGGCTGGCAAAAAAGGGCTAGAATCTATAGTTTACACCACTATTTAGGATCAAATAAAAAGTATTGCATCGTGTGAAAAATGTATGTTGTATATGCATTTTATTATGTAAGGCATCTCACGAGACCTTAGCACAAAGGTTTAATATAAAAGGCACCAAATGCAGTCCACAATAAGGGCCTCATTGATTCAAAAGATTTTCATAGGAATTTTGGAGAATTAGAATAAGAAGGTATTTTCCCTACATTGGTTGTTTGATTCATGAGAATGAATGTTGTAGAATGTTCCACTGATTATTTCTTAGTACTACTTCTCATTGGATTTCTAGCATCCACTAAAACCTCTTTGAAAGAATCCTTTGTTTTTCCTATGATGCAATCAAACACAACAAAATCCTATAAGATTGAGATGAGCATGAAAATTTTCAATCCTATGTTTTTTCTATTCCCACGTTTTTAGAATCCTATGAATCAAAGAGGCCCTGCGAAAGTGCCTTTCTACACCCAGGAGCAAATGCTCCTGGTGTGAACAGTGAAATGAAAAATGAAAAAAAATCTGAATTTCTTTCTAACATACTTTCGCAAATGTTTGTCGTGCATGCAAAATTTCATCGCAAAATCACATTGGTGGAAGTTGTGCCAAAAAACAAAATTGGAGCTCGAAAATGCTTTTGTAAGTAACATTTTCAGAGCATCGGTTTTGTTTTTTGTTTTACCACCCCTTCCACCAATGTGATTTTGCGGTGAAATTTTGCATGCACAACAAACACTTGTGAAAGGATGCCACGAAAAAAATTCAGATTTTTTTTGAATTTTTTTAAATTCTTTTGGTTTTAATGTTCACACCAGGGGCATTTGTTTCTGGGCGTAGAAACTCCACGTCCCCTAAATATCTCCTTCCTTTTAATCCATGGAGAGGGGTTATTTCCCCCCATAAGTACCTTGCATCCTAGTGGTCAATAATGAATGGAACAAGTATTCCAAGTTTCCAATCTTAAAATGACACTGCTGCAAAAGGGGTGAAAGAACAAAGAGAACTGCTAAATTTTTACAGCAAAAGGGAAACTACAAGGCTCGATGCCCAGGCTCATCTGCACCCGACCAGAAAAAAATTTGAAAACAATACTAGAAAAAAATTAAAAAATTCCAATTTTTTTCCCATGATAGACAATTTATTGCGTGAGGTTCGCTCCAAATATTAGCTCATTTGGACATATGAGTAACTCTCAGCAAAAAAGACAAATCGGGTCAAAACAGTACATGAACAGTAAACTGTTTTACAGACCCCGAATTTGTCTTTTTCCGAGAGTTGCTCAGTTGTCCAAATCATTTAAAAATTGGGTCGGACCTCACGCACCAAGCTTTCTACCATGAGAAAAAATTGGAATTTTCTGAATTTTGTTTTTGACTGGGAACTGTAGGGGAAACCCCCACAGCATATCAAAACTTTATTGATAAAGAGAGAGCAAGTACAAGTATTATGGGGGATTACAAGAGGTAATCAAATTAAACTAAGGGAAGAAGGAGAAGAAACAAGTTAAAATTACAGAATATTGGCCTCAAGGTGGCAGAAATGAGATCCATCTAAGGAGATCATCCTTATAGGCAGCTTTCACTCTATATTGCATTAAGCTAATATCATGGATGAATGCACTTCTCCATTTATTGAATCCAGCTCTCTCATGCCTGAAGACCTTAGCATTCCTGATAATCCAGATATTCCAGCAAGCAATAAACACCACTTCAGTGAAGAAGGGCTTCCTAAAAATCCTGCTAGCATTAATAACCAAATCAGCCATGGAGTCACCAGATGACCAATCAATTTGCAGATAGTTCCAAACTCTGACACTAAAATTGCAATTAAAGAACAGATGATCTCTTGTTTCCCTAGTATTTGTTTTGAAATTTTAATTCAATACAGATGCAGATGAGCCCGGGCTCAGAAAAGGATTTTCGGCTGAGATTTTTTTTAACAATGATGGTTGATAGGACAATCGTTGATTCATCCACCTAATCATATTATTGAGAAACAGTAAAACGGAGCCACCTAGGAGCCCTCACAGCGCTTTGCCGTAGCTAACCGTCCGATCCATCCATCGTACTTTGAGCCCTGCTCCGGTGCTCCCCCTAACCTAATTTCCGAGGGGTATTTTTGTTCCCACGAGTTTGTTTTTTTCCTGACCACCGTAGCCCAGATCCAAGCCCTATCTAGCCCTGTATAACCCAGACCGTATACGTACAGTATCCTGGTCCAAAAAAACATCACACGACCCCACGTCCATGTAAGACCTGCCGAATCCAATCATTCACGCAGCTCCATCAATCTCGCGAGCATTGACGCGGCTCCATAAGTCACGTGGTAGATCTCCAGCGGCGGCTATCTCGTTGCCGGCGATCTCGTCGGACAGCGGGCGCGGCAACGTCGTGAATCTCCAACGAGCGCGCACAGGTACCGCATCCCGCGTCCCCCCTCTAGTCTCGCTCGCGGCAACATCGAACGAACTGCCGCCGCCAGTGGTAGTGGTTAACCTAGCGGGGCGGGTAACCTACCTACCCGGCGGCGCATGCGATCGTGGATCTTGTTCCGGTAGTGCTGCTCCTCGTGATCTGGGATCACGTAGTGTCGGTTGCCGTCGGCTGTGCGCACCACCAGTTTCGTTATTTGATGTGGCGGCTAAGCTAGGTATCCGGCGGCAGAGGTAATCACAGATCTAGCTAGGTTTTGAGATCGTGCAGTTCCTCGCGATTGAAAGTGATCACGACGGGTGCCGTGGCCATCTTCCTTACTAAGTTTGGCAGATCTGAACGGCCTCGGTTGGGGTTGTTTACATAACATCTGTGATCGTGTGCTATGTGTTGTATATTTCATCATTGATAATGTTTGCGCATGTGATGATACATATTATTTGTTGTAGGAAATGGCGGATGAGGAGTTAACTGATATCATGGTAGACATGGAGTTTGGAGAACTGATGAAAGACTGGATAGAAGATTGGTCAGATGATGAAAATTCAGATCATGGAGATCGGTCAGAGAATGGGAACGAATGGGACGATCTTAATGTGAGTGGCATTGTCATGTTGTAATTTTTTGGTGGCATCCGACAACATTAAATCTTTGTGTTGAAAATTTATAGATCGATGAGCTTGATGATGATCAGGAAAACAACTCGGAGCTCTCGAATGAAGATTATATTAGTCAGGTACGGAAGTGAAAAATTTTGTTGGCATGCAAATTGAATTTCTTCTGGAATATTATATGATAAGTAATTATGTATTTGTGTTGTATTTTTCAGCTCATTTCCGAATGTCATAATGCGTACGACTATTACGGTGAATCCGACGCGGTGACAGACCTTAACGACGAATCATTAGATGCACCTGATTCTGGGGAGTCCTAGTCGTCGGTCATCATGAGTGAGGTATGTGTGTAATCAATGTTCTATGGAAGTTCAATTATTTACTGTGTTATGACCGGGGCGGGAGGTAGAAAGAATATTGTACATTTCCCCTCCCCACGTCCTAAATGCCATTAAATAAGTAACTATACCACTCTCCTCCCCACCACGCACTCACCCACCTCCCATGGGCGCCAGTTCGAACTCCCCTCTTATCCCCACCTACAGTAGATAGAGAAACGCTCGCCTGCGACCGCTGCAGCCGCCTCTATGGAGAGAAGCCTCGGCAGGCAGCAAGCGATGATCGAGCTCGCCGGCGATGACGAGGCATGGCGTGCGCAGTTGATGGAGGTGTGCGGCTGGTTCCCCACCACGGAGATGTTGCTCAACCACGCGCGTGGCCTCGTCAAAGTCCTCACCGACGGCGAGAAGAAGCGCGCCTTCCCCGATGGCCGCGGCGTCCCGCCGGCTCTCCTCCTCGTCTGGGCAATGCGAGAGGCCACGCTGAGCGACTCCCCTGTTCAGCGCGCAAGGTGGTGGATGTACCACTCCACCACCATGCCGCAGCGGCTAAATCCAGCACGCGTCGCGTCGAGGGCGGAGCGCGTCGACGTTGAACTCGCTCTCCCAGCGCCCGTCAGCCCGGAGTACCAGGTCCGCCACGTGTCGGTGCCAGTCCAGCTGTTGGGCTCTGACGTAGTGGAGGACGACGTGGATGAGGTACTGGTCATCCCTGATGACGATGAAGAGGGCGAGGAGGACGCCGTGCAGATGGTAGCGTCGGTCGCCGTCGAGGGTGGCAAGACAATGCCCATCGACGTCGAGCTCCTTCCCCTCCTCCCTGACATAGTGAAGGTGGAAGAAGAGGACGTGGCTTAGGACCAGGTGGCGCAGCTGTCGAAGAGGACGGCGGTCAAGAAGAAGACTTCTACGTGTGTGGTGCGCCGCTCACGCCGCCTCAAATTTCTGAAGAAGTGAAGATGGGCACAGTTGCTGAAGGAGGAGGAAGCTGCTGGTTATCTTTAGTTAGGTATGATGTTATATGTTTCAGCATATAAGTTAACAATATTTTGGGTTTGATGTTGGTTAGGTATGCTGGTATATGTAAGCATATAAGCTATGCAATCGGTACGGTTTGGTCGGGTTCTATGTGACTGAAGAACTGAATATCTAGTGCTCACCCTATGTGTCAAGTTCGGTAAAATTTCAGAATATTGATTATGTACTGTTGCTTTGCTTCAGTGCTGCATCAAAGGTGTAGGTGCTGCTAGATGTTGCTCCTATGTTGCGCCCATGTGCATCACTTACCAAATATAGAACATGCCAAATGTGCATTGTCTGCCAAATATAGAACATGCCAAATGTGCATCACTTACCAAATATAGATCATGATGGCCACATGTTATTTCTGTTGCAATATCTGTTACACTGTGCCCATAAACTGAATAGCACATAATTCATCAGCATTTCATCATGTCAATAACAATGATGTCAATAGCTTTATGAACAATCTACTTGCTAACTATGACAGCAATCATAATGGCAAGCAGGCCAAGATACAGCAGACCTCCAAATCCTAAAATCCTATCCCTATAGAGCAATATTTCCTTCTACATCTTAACCATTGCCCTCTTTTCTTTTTCATTCCTTTTAATTTCAGCTTCATATTTTGTAATCTTAGTCTCCAGTTTCTTGTTCTTCATGGCAAGATACTTAATGACTGACTTTGCTTTGCTATCCCACTCCCCATCAACCCATTCAACATAATCAGAAGTGATAGCATCCTAAATAAATCATGAGCAATTCAAGTCAATTTATAACTGAACTTGTCACTGCAGGCGGTAAACAGTGAACTTTTTTGCAGCTTGACCGCAATAGCAGTACTACTTTGAAGATCATGCTCAGTAGACTAACCTCAAACCCAAATCCCAAGAATGCGCTGCCAAAATTGCCTGCATCTATGCAGACACGGTCACAAGGAGTTTCCTGATGACCACATAGATGGAGCTTGTGAGGGCCAGAGGTCATGAATTGTCGTCAATAATGCTGGGATTTAAAGAACAACGGTAAAGAACTTACCTTTTTGCCACCAAAGTGTAGCACCGACGAAACCCTAGCCGTCGGTTCTCCCGTCCCACCGCCGCCCAGGAAACCGCCGTCCCCTGTTCCACTCGATCCGCCGCCGCTGCCTCCTGTGCCACTTAATCCGCCCCACCTGCTTCTAGGACCCAGGGATCCACCTAAATTGCAGTCGCCACCGCTCTTCGCCGCAGCCACCGCCACCCGACGCCCAGCTCGCTGTCATGCTTTCACCGTCAAGATTTGGAGGGGAAATGGAGAGAGAGGGCAGGATTTGGAAAGGGAGCCGAGAAAAGGGGAAGATCGATGTGAACCTGGCAAAATGGGCTGGTGTAGCCCTGCTGGCATGATAGGCCACCTGTGGGCCCCCTCACGTGGTTAGATGGGCCGTGCCTGGCATCATGGTGAGTACAGAAATAAGTTATTTATACATACAATAAAAAACGACGGGTTTGTCAAACAAAATAGAAAAACATTAAGCCACATAACACGCCATAGAGCCAACGAGCTGACATGACTTATTTTCATCTGTTAATGTTACGTTTTGGCTCGATATATTTACTTAGCTAACATGACTACTTTCATAATCATGTGACGAGGGGGAATTACCAGGAGATTGTGCCTGATGATGACATGCAGATAGCTATGGCACAAGGCTAAGCTCTATAGAGTTTTTTTTAAAGTATAGAATGTAAAAAATTTAATATGAAACTTAGGAGATCACTTGAAGAGAAAAATAGAATGCAAATACTATTAATGTGAAAAATAACATTATAAAAAATTGGAGAACGAGAAAATATTAAGCAAGAACAATTGATAAGTGAAGCAAACAATTTATTGGTATGACCGAATTGTCTTGTACGAGCGAATTGTCTGACAGACACATACACATGTATGTGTCACAATATTCGAGATGCCCTGTTTATTACATAGAAATGATAGAAACCCTAAGATAATCATGCCGTCAAAACCTTCGTCCGGACTAAATTCAAACCACTAAAACTTGAATCTTGCATGCGGCATAAATTCTTCAGGAGCGCCTTTTCTTTGCGATTTCGCGAATTTTGTTCTTCACACACTCCATTGAGTTCGAAGGTGACATAATCAACTTGTCAACGAAACGTCTTCTCCTAGCATCAACGCTGGCCTGCAAAAATCGACATAAAGGTTACATGAACCGAAGTTGCAACACGAACATACTAGCTAGTCTACAAACGTAAATAACAGCATACCTGTGTACAATCGCGGGTCATTCGGTCCCCGTCCCAATGTTCTAGAATTCTATGACAAAAAGGCCACAAGAGTTCCTGGTATATATGCAAACATTAGCGATGGGCAATACGATATGTGTGTTGTTGTTTGAATATGCATGATGTACTATTAACTCACCCATCCTCTTGCTGGGGCATGTCATACTCATTGATAGGCCACTTACTTACGTCCAGATATTTCCCTGGTGTAATAAGATTTGCCTGACGCATAGTGTGTGCTATAGCCAATCGCTATAAAGAGGATAGTGTTAAAGAACAATCATAAACAATATGTAAGACCAATGGTACAAATGTTGGTTACATTACCAGTGCTTTAACAGTCCTCTCAGTCAGGTCCAGAGGATAGAGCGAATCGAGGACTTGGAATTCTTGCTTGATCATGTGCATTACCACGGTCATCCAGTGGGTATTGTCGATATTCAACGTGATATACGTCAACAATGCAAAAAACCATTATGGATCAAAAGAAATACTTGATGAAATATCATGTAGTGATGAATTACAAACATTACGTACCTTATCACGCACAATATACTCTTTCGTGACTCTATTAACTGCTCCAACTTTGGACAGAGCACTATCCATGTTGCAGCTCGACGGCAATGGATCGTCTTGTGAGATAGCACGATCTACAAGGAATTTGGACCTCCACGCTGGACAGAGGTAACGATCATGACCAACGCGCAGCTCCAAATGTCCCATATAAGCATCAATAACCTTCATAGAATATCAGGGCATTACATGTTGAAAGTTGATACATAGATTATTGAGCATTTTAAAAACAGGACATGCAAGTAGTACTTACGTCGTCCGACAGCCATCTATGAGCTAGTACCGGTCGAATCCTTTCGGAAGTCGGAGATATGCCACGCCCTTCACTGTAGTAAATTTTTTCCCCTTATTCTTCTCGGTGCTAGCAGCTAACTCGACAAATGAAACAGCTGCATCAATTATTTCCGGCGTCAACTCATCTGCCACAACCTCCGGCTCATTATTGTTAGAAAATAGAGCTGCATGAAATAATATGAACGTCAACAATGGTGATCATATGCATTGGTAGTAAATAAAAAATAAGAAAGTTAGTTACGATACCTCTACTAGCAGTAGTAGTACCAGAGGGTCTCTGACCACGGCTGGTACGCCTGCTGGGCTTGTGAAGTGTGTAGGGAGATTCAAATTTCTTGGGAACGGTCCGCTTCCGCTTACCGGACATAACTTCCTCATCCTTATCGATTGTTGCACCCTTTTTTTCATTTGCCTTAGCCATGAACTTGCTGACAGAACATGGACAAATGTCTATGTCCGATGAAGGTGCTAGAGTAAAAGTACCAACCACCCAAGGGTTTTCCGGTGTAGCCCCACATTCATCATTACGCTTAACAGGTGAAGCTTCCTTGTGTCCATTCATCTTCGGTGGGGTTTTCTGTTTGGCAAACTAAATCGTGTGAACATTTCAGCACGTAAAAAAATTAAACGAGAAAATTATAGACAGAAAGATAAATACATAGTACCTCAGGTACGGTTTTATGGTTGGGAACCACTTCATCAGGCTGCGTCATGTCAATGACCGGCTCTCCATCACTGTCTATGTCTTCCTTGTACACGAATTCCTTCTTTTCATATGGACCATTCTTGACCGAATCCACTTCGTCCGCATTATTCTCCGTCGATGGCACGACAGCAGCCGGCTTGTACATGACACCTGCTTTGTTCAACTTCTCCAACAATCTCTGCAATAGAAATATAAAGTTAGTAATGCCTGCATGGTTTTTAAAACAGTAAACATACTGTAAACAATAAAGTTAGGGTGTGACACCTCAGCAACTAGATCAGGGATTTGCCTCATCTGGGTGTGTATGAAGTCCATAAACCGCTTCATTAGAAGCTCCATCACCTCATCCGTGTTTGGGGTTGTCTTCGCCTTCTTTGCGGTTCCATTGGCGGGCTTGGTTTTTGGCTTCTGTGCAGGCGCATTATTTGGGATGCTGGGCTCCTGCGCCCTATATTCTTGGGTTATATTATTTTCAATCTGCATGCGATATTGAAGTACATGCGATGAATTAAAAATAAATATTATTTACTTACAAAACATTTAAGAAAGACAGAACACAATGACTTACCTTGACGTTACCACGGCCGCGCCCATTGTCATAGTCAAACCGATCTCTCCTAGTGGCTGCACCTTCGGTCCAATTCCTCATCAGAGGTTGTATGGACAAGTTGGGATTAAAAGCGCAATCACCTTCCAGAGGTTGCACCTTCTCCCAGTACAAGTACTGCAAAAAAAAGATATAGAGTTAGTACAATACATCACATAAAATTGCAATGATATAATAATTGACATTATGCAACAGGTCTCATATGTGTACCTGCAAGAGAGCCAAATTGCCTTTCGGCCATTGGCGGAGGTGTTTGCCTTTTTTGACTATGCAAAGGCAATCGAGGAGAACACGGAGGGTGCACGCATTCCAGTTAATCTTTGAAATACGTTTCACATCATCGACCAAAGCGTAGTATTGTTTAGGCACAATCTTGTTGGACATGGGAGCAATAATTGTTCCTAATAGGACAAGGACTAATTTCCGAAGGAAATCGTCATCGGTGGATTTATTTTTAATAATGTCCCCTATGAGATCATCTATCACTATGTTTCCTGTTGTCTTACTGAGAAACTGTGGCGGCACCCACTCCTTAATGTCCTCGCCTTCTTCAATCAGAATGTCTGAAGCAGACAGTCCTTGGTTCTTCAGGTTAAAGATGCACTCGACGTCGACTGCACCGAGAGTCACCTCCCCAACCTGCTCTTGTATAATGAATCTGGCCGTGCTGGCCTCAAAATTATCAACCATATACCTAATCAGTAGGGTACGCATTTTAATAGATGGTATTTGAAGCATGCTGCGCAATGTTGTATCGGTGACTCTTGCGTGTTGACCGCTCGATAGAAGATTAATAAGCTTGCACCATTTTTCAACGGCACATACAATTTCTCCATTCAGCTCGTCCATCCTGTTCGAACAAAATATGAAACTTCGTGACATAAGCGAATAGTAATGCAAAAATAACAATAGACATGCAAATATATAAAACTTTCTGACAGTAGCTAGCACTAATGCAAAAATAACACTAATGCAAATACTAAAGTAGCACCATGTATACCGCAACATGCAGCCAAGTGTGCTGATATGAGGCTGTAAAAAAATAACTACAATTGGTAATTGAATTTACTTGCATCTAATCAAGTTCTTTGAGTATCAGATAAATTATATAATCAATTAATTTAATATGGTAAACTGTTAGAAATTCGTCCGGTTGTCTTATTAACATGGTGACAAATTGATCAGCTGTAAATAACTACAGTCTATAGCAATGGTACCTATTTGAGGTTCATCAACATCTAATGCATAACTCTTTAATGTTCTATGTGCACAAGAATATAATTGGATCGTGTGACAAAATATAATTGGATCATGTGACAATAAATCTATTGCATCATGCTTGTCGGGGAACAACATCTTATTCTACCATGCTATGAAAGAACCAAAGATTGAGTTCATCTACGCCATCTGGTAATAACGCATCTAGTGGAGTTGATACTATTTGAAAAAATGTGCTAAACCTAACTCCATGAAAGCAATGACACGGAGGAACTAGCTTGCTATGAAGGCGGTAAGGAGGACAACTTACTTGATCGATCGATGAAGATGAAAGAAGTCGGACATGCGGTGTCGACGTAGTTCGTCGAGGACGGCCACCACGTGCGGACGACCTTGATCTTCTCGAGGTTTTTCTGGCGTGTCGGATGCGGCGGAAGGAGCTGTCGACGACTCGCCGGCAGGAGGCGATCTAGTCGACGACATGTGCGAGCAGGTGGAGATTATATACGAGGTCAACTCCTAGGTCGCCGTAACTTTCCTGAGGCGAATCGCGGGATCTATATTTTCCTCGGTTGAAGCGAGGCTGAACGTGCTCCTCAGTCGTAGGGATAAGGAAAATATGGATTAGCACGATCCCGGAATTGTGTAACAGAACGGCAACTACTCCCGTGATCGACGTGCATGGAAAGGGTATCGTTGTTGGCCCCCGCAAAATGGATCCGAGAGGTATTTGCGGTCTGGGCCGGCCCACCAACCTACATCTGTAACCATAATGTTTGTTTCTATTGCTCAAAATAAATATCATTGTTTCTTCCCTCAAAAAACAATATATAATCTTTGTTTTCACCTATTAGTTATTGTATACTTGTATATGTTTAACAATATTTATAGTATCTCTCTCATATCTGCAATATTATAAATTCAAATGTAATGTTCCTCTTTCCTTTTTTGGTTTTCCTGTTATTTTATGTTTTCTGTGCCTTATTCCTAATTGTTTTTTCATGTTTCTTATTTCCATATAATTTCTTCTCATAGTTTTCAATTTCAAATATGTATGATTAAATGTTGTCCTATTTGTGACTTCCTAATTGGTGGGACCGGCACCGAAAACCACTTTCTGACCTGCCCTCCGGCAGTCCTGAATGGTCGTGCTTGTACATGGTGCATGTGGAGGCATGCATGAGATGACCCCAACTTTTGGGACCATGTGGGCATGGCCAATGTGGTCCCGCAGGCAAGGTCTGCACGAATTCGGACACAAAACGCACGTTGCGTCACATCCGGGCAGTGTTCAAGGGTTTTTTCGCCGGAAAAACCCTACAAAATGTATCGAGTCTCGGAAATGAACGATACTTTTCAAGCATGCTTGCCATGCTCATCCTAGGGTCTGCATAAAGTTTGGGATCAATTGGTGGGACCGGGAAGGAAAACCTCTTTCATACTTGCCCTCCGGCAGACCCGAATGGTCCTCTCTGTACATGGGGCATGTGGAGGCTTGCATGGGATGACTCCTACATATTATCTTACATTTAAAAAATAATTCAAATGTAAAAAAGATAAGATCTATTAGAATGAAGAAGTGAAATAAAAGATAACATATTATCTTACATTTTGAAAATATTTCAAATATAAAGAAGAGAGCAAATATTAGAATGAAGAAGTGAAATAAAACAGAACATTTTATCTTACAAACTAAAAATATTTCAAATATAATAAAGATAAGAAATATTAGAATGAAGAATTGAAATAAAACACACCATTTTAGTTTATATTTCGTAAATATTATCAATATAAAAAAGAACGAACAAATGAAATAAAACACAACAGAATTTGGCATATTTTTTAATTTTAGTAAACACTGTTAGAAATAATATAGAAAAAAAGAGATTTGATTTTAAATATTAGAAATATAAAAAAGAAAATAAATTTTGGAGTTAAGAAGTGAAAAACAAAGAGAATATAAAACAGATCAGCCGCGGGTAAGGCTGCCCTGGGCCAGCCCGCCCGAATTGGGCCCAAGGCAGAGCCGCGCAGGGCACAGCGCAGCGCACAGTCGTGGGGTGGTGGGAGTTTAGTCCCACCTCGCCAAGCGAGAGAGCGCCGCACCGGTTTATATACCCGACTGTGACTCCCCTCCCAAGCTCCTATCATATGCAGGCAGTACATTGCCTAACTCTCATCCCGTCTGCCCCGTGGGGCCTACTAGCAGCAGAGATATTCTGCACCACGGGCCTGCATCCCGGCCCATGAACGGCTGGGTTCCTAGTTGTATGCAGGTCGTGGTGTATGAATTCTCCTGCTCTGGTAGGTGGGCATTTGTTTTGGCATATTGCCATGTGTTTTGATCTTCAAATCACACACTAAATTATACACATGCTCACTTGCATGCAATACACATTTTTTGCATATATGATAAGTTAATGTTTTGACCTTCAAATCACCTAATAAATTTTACACATGCTCACTTACATGTAATACACATGGCTATTAATGGGATTTCAACAAAAATGAGGCCGTGGTGTATGAATTCTCCTCCCACATGCATGCCATGGTCATGGTAGGTGTGCATAAAGTTTGGGATCATTTGGTGGGACCGGCAAGGAAAACCTCTTTCAAACTTGCTCTTCGGCAGCCCCGAATGGTCCGGCTTGTACATGGTTCATGTGGAGGCATGCATGAGATGACCCCAACTTTTTGGGACCATGTGGGCATGGCCAATGTGGTCCCCCAGGCAAGGTGTGCACGAATTCGGACACAATACGCATGTTGCGTCACGTCGGGGCATTGTTCTAGGGTTTTATCGCTGCAAAACGCCTACAAAATGCATCGAGTGTCGGAAATGAACGATAGTTGCCATGCATGCTTACCATGCTCATCGTAGGGTGTGCATAAAGTTTGGTATCAATTGGTGAGACCGAGAAGAAAAACCTACTTCTAGTACATGGTGCAAGTGGAGGCATGCATGCGATTGTCCCGACTAGATTTGATTTAATAATATTAAAAGTATAAAAAAGAAAAGAAAATTTATAATTAGGAAAGACAACCATCAAAAGTGAAATAAAAGACAACATTATATCATACATTATTTAAATTTATAACTGTCAGAACAAAGAAAAGAGGAGAATATAGAAAACAGAAGAAAAATTTGAATGAATAAGTGCAATAAAAGACAACATATTATCTTACATTTAAAAAATAATTCAAATATAAAAAATATAAGATCTTTAGAATGAAGAAGTGAAATAAAAGATAACATATTATCTTACATTTTGAAAATATTTCAAATATAAAGAAGAGAACAAACATTAGAATGAAGAAGTGAAATAAAACAGAACATTTTATCTTACAAACTAAAAATATTTCAAATATAATAAAGATAAGAAATATTAGAATGAAGAATTGAAATAAAACAGACCATTTTAATTTATATTTCGTAAATATTATCAATATAAAAAAGAGAACGAACAAATGAAATAAAACACAACAGAATTTGGCATGTTTTTTTAATTTTAGTAAACACTGTTAGAAATAATATATAAAAAAGAGATTTGATTTTAAATATTAGAAATATAAAAAAATTGGAGTTAAGAAGTGAAAAACAAAGAGAATATAAAACAGATCAGCGCGCGGGTAAGGCTGCCCTGGGCCAGCCCGCGCGAGTTGGGCCCAAGGTAGAGCCCTGCAGGGCACAGCGCAGCGCATAGCCGTGGGGTGGTGGGAGTTTAGTCCCACCTCGCCAAGCGAGAGAGCGCCGCACCAAATGGCCCCTCCGGAATGCGGTGATTTTTTCGACCACCTCCAAATCACCTCCAGACACACAATACATTACATTACATTAATAGAGCTAGTTTCCCACCAGTTCAGACCCAGATGCAGCTTTCCAAAAGTAAAACATCATCAAATATACTGATGATGAGTATGGTTTCCAGCTTCTGATGATCAGCATGATGTAGGACTAGATGTTAGGGTTTCTCAGGACCTTCAGGAGGGCAGAATGCTGAGCCCTGATCTTGTAGTCATCACTGGAGATCGATGTAGCCCGACAATGTTCCATCAGATGCTCCAATAACCCAGACCTGGGCTTGGGCCTGCTGCAGTAGGGGCAGCGGAACTTTTCCGTCCTCCAGTTGTGGTACATACCAGATCCTTGGGCCCTGATCTTCAACACCACCTTCTCTTCAAAGGACTCGACGTTCCCCTCGACCACATCATCTCCAGATTCATACTGCACACATTAATGATTGACATTAATACATTATGCATTCAAATACTATAAACACGTAAGACTAACTCAATGCACAAATAACATTTCAACTAGGCCTTACCTCGTACGGCTCATCTTCATCACTATCATATGGGTAGAACCCCTTGTCCCACTTCCTCTTGTTGCCCACAAGATCCTCCTCCTCCTGCTATATTGCCAAACAAGCACATCAATTACAATGAATTGAATTGCAGTTCAAAGAACGTCATTACAAACAAAATTGTGAATGTGAACCACATTGGTATGTTGCAAGTGACCAATATTGTCAATATATTTTCCAATGCAAAATAATTCAATATGAAACCTACAGATAAACAAATAAAGCTATCTAAACAATTTGCTTTTGCATAATGATGGAAAGCTCCAATCTATATTGAAAAGTGCACTGGTTACACATGGTATGTACATGTCAACAACTAATTGATAGACTATATATTAAGCTATCTACATATTAAACAGTAGGGTTATCAACATACAAGTTCATTGATATGTACATACAAATAAATGATTTCCTTATAAATACAGAATCTAAGCAATCAATCAACAGACAAATGCTTTCCTTCATAAATGCTAATGAAAATCCAAGCTGGATTCTTGACATTCCCTGGATTAACCCAACACTTTTTTTTGAGGGAATTTTCCCCCACACTACTTAATGGAAACATATAGTATATTTTGTTGCTAGGATCCTGCCTTGGAATGTATACTTCATAGTTATACAATGGTGACATCCTAGCTGCATATTTTTGTAATTCATCATAAGTATTTGCACAAGAGGAAAATCTCTGGCCAGGTTAATTTTATGAGGCTGGACAATAGGCCTGCCTACAACATTTGGTTTATAAAATTTTGTACAAGGACAATATTTCAAGGCCATGTTACTGTTTTTGAGGCCACCCTTCTGCAATTGTACAGTGAGTTATCTCTTAGCCCCCTAAATATAAAATTACATCCATTGCTGCTAATTACAGAAGCCAACTACAAATTTTAATATGCACAAATTACTGTTTTGGGGATAATGCAGCAAAGCTCCTACACATATTAACATAATGCAGCAGTTAATTAGATACAACTTCAACTATAAATGCATACATCTCCAACAAACATCTAAAATTTCATTACTTACCTAAACAACAACAAATTATACTATAGATGAATCTTGTATCATCTAAATCAGTTCATTGGCACATCAAAATTAATGCATTCCAAATCAAATATGTTTCCATCCAGTATCATTGAACCACAGATCAAATCAAATAATCATATATGTCTGCAGCATTGAACTACAGATCTAATAATCATATGACGTCTATCTGACCTTAAATTCCCCCTTAAATAAGGTGTTCAACCTCATATTAATTAAAATCTAACAAGCAAAAATTCCACTACTAATCTAATAAGCATCTGAAAAAACCATCCCTCAATCCGGCTACTTCTAACCTAATCTAATAATCATATGTGGTCCATCATTCTTGCACGAATATAAATACAGAAAAACCCTAATGCAGAGAAAACCCTACATCCAACAAATCTAACCAGAGAAACTTCTGGCCACAAACCCTACAATCTAAAAACTACCAACTAAAAGTGATAAGCAGATACCTTCTGCTCCGCCTGCTCCTCGCCGGAGCCGGCCTCCACCTTCTCCACCTCGTGCGCCTCGCCAGAGCCCGCCTCCACCTTCTGCGCCTCGCCGGAGATCGCTAGAGCGGGCGCATCTGGCTGGACTGCGCCGCTGCAGCCTGCCCCCGCCTTCTCCAGATCTGCAGCGGGGGGAGCACCACGCTGGACACCGGCACGTCCCCTCACAAAGGTGCCCGCAGCGACCTGCCGTGCCTGCTCCACCAGATCTGCGCCCCAACGAGGCGCTCGCCTCCTGCGTCCGCCACGACGATGGAGAGGATGCGGTGAGGGAGACGAGGAGGTTGGAGAGGAGAGGGAGTGGGGAGTGGGGAGTGGAGAGAGGGAGACGATGCGGCGGAGGGAAATGGTGGGCGATGCGGCCGGAGGTGGTTGCCGTCCACATTTATATGATGGGACAGTTTTGGCAACTACCCGTGACACGTGCTGCCCCACGCGCGGGCGGCTGCACGCGTGAACGGAAGGCCGCCGTATACAAATACGTATACGGCCGGGCATACGATCTAACCGGACCCGTACGGGCCTCCCAGGGCTCCTCGACAGCTATACGCGAGGGCAACAAAGATGATCGCGCCCCTCGTTATGAACCGTTTTTGGTTCATCCTGGCCGTCGATGTGTTTTTCCACCTCGCGTTCAACCCAGGGGGAGCACCGGAGCAGAAACGTCATACTTTCTCCTGAACGTCTATCTCTTGGCCCGCTGCTCCACGGAACTATCTAGGCCTGCTATGGTTGATCGGGCCGGAATTGTGTGTCGGGCTGGTGCACTCACTTCAGTGGCCCGCTAATTCCCGCATATGTCGCCATATCCCTCCCTTCCCTCGCCCCTCTTCTCGGCCAAGGTCATCGCCTCTATTATCCTCCCTTTGCTCAAGCTGCCACACCATGGTGAAAAATAAAGTTACCAAATAAAAATTGCACTGCCGGCGTCTCCTCTACCATCCGCGTGACCGGCGTGCAGCGAAGACGGAGCAAAGCAACGAACAACGGATCCGCTTAGGACTGAGGGTGTGGTTGACTGTCGGCGCACGTCACTGAGTTTGCCATGACCACTGAGGTGGAGGACGCGGAGCTACTTTGTTCCGGTGGGTGCCCCGTGGAGGCGTAGACCTATGCCGCTGCGCGATGTTGCGGCTAATGCCGGAGAGCAGGACACCAGCGTTGGTGCCTAGATAGTACAGATTGGTTTCTCACCCACACCTGAAGCTTTTGCATAGATGGACTCATGCTGAGTTCGCGTGGATTCGCTGCAGCCGGTGCTCATTTGGGCGAACTCATTATATTTTGCATATATGGACTCCTGCATGAGTTTCACTACATATTTTAATTTTTTGGGGAATGAGTTTGGCTACCTCGAAGTTGATAATGTCTAATCGATATAGAAGATCCTGAATGTCCTGCAAGCTATGTTGCGTGGCCTGCTTTTGGTGAACTCTTGACATTTCGCTACTGCCTTTCTTAATCAGTTTTCTATCGCATACCCTGGCCCTGCATATACTTTGGTAACTCGTTAGTACTCGGTGATGTGAGAATGTGTCCGGCGATCTGGGAGTTTATATATTACAAACTAAAAAAACGAATATAGAGTACATAGGAACACCCTCTATTCAATGTTCTGCAAATCTAAATTCAAAACACGACCTGAAAAACAAAACTGACGAATTTAGTGTTGATGAACTACGTGAATTCATGACCCATTTGTAATTAACAACTGTTCGTATATGGATTTTTTCCTTGGTATGATTTTCAAATTTAAATTAGAAAACATGAATCATGGTAGATAGATGATTATCAACATGCAAATTTTGTTTTTAGATTATTTTGAAGTTTTGAATATATAAACTGAGGTCGGGCGCACCGAATGCACCACTCTTCAGTGCACATCATAACTTTTTCAAAACTTTGTGGTTGTTGATTCGGGGTCGTTAGTTTCAATGTTGAGATGGAACTTTCGCTAAGTTGCCACAACTGCAGCTGCCGACTTGTTGATTATTAGTTATTCATTATTCTCAGTTGAATTTCCCTTTCGACAGTTCTTTCACAGAAATGGACGGGTGTGACAACGCACGCCTTCATGTTCTAGTATAGCCATATCATATCCACACAATTGACACTGCATACTATGACTCTTCCGGCTGGAATTGATCACTCAGAACAACACCACCAACAGACATACTGCCGTACTAGGATTAACTAGGATCCCCGAAAATCTAATCAATCACATGAATTAAACTAGCCTCAGTATCAGCACATGAGAGGCCCTTTTCCTCTTCCAGCTCGCCACTGACCATGAAACCCTTTCTTGCCCTCCTGCCTCAGCTTGGAGCTGCCGCCCTCCCCCCTGCTGCCGCCGCTGCTGTAGTGGTGCAGCGGAGGAGCGCCAGCGCCGGCGGCGGCGCCGTCGACGTCGACGGCCTTCTGCACCATGTCCAGCACCTCCCCCATCCTGGGGCGCGCCTTGGGCAGCCTGGCGAGGCAGCGGTTGGCCACGGTGACCAGCTTGGCCACCGACTTGATGCTGTAGCGCCCCTCCAGCTTCGGGTCCACGATCAGCCGCAGCCTGTTGGTGTCGGAGATGTAGGGCTTCACCCAGTCCAGGAGCTTCTGCTCGCCCCGCGGCCGCTCCCCGTCGATGGGCCGGCGACCCGTGATGAGCTCGTAGAGCAGCACCCCGTAGCTCCAGATGTCGCTCTTGGCGTTCAGCCGCCCCGTCTGGATGTACTCCGGTGCCGCGTACCCCAGGGTGCCAACCACCTACACATATATCAATATCATCGTACATGTCATAATCCATTTCGTACTTCTCACCTGTATCTGAATTAATTTTTCATCTACAAAACATGGTACAGTGTATCTGAATGCAGAAGCTTCATTGTTACCGCTGTGGAGACGTGTGTGAGGCCCTCCGTCGGGCCTTCCCTAGCCATGCCGAAGTCTGACAGTTTGGCGTTCCAGTCCTCATCCAGCAATATATTTGACGTCTTCAGGTCCCGGAAAATTATCTGAGCAAAGCAATGTCACAAATTCAGTTCATGTCTTCCTGCAGATCGATCTTCAGTTCAATTCATTCAGATGCTTCAGGCTTCGATCCAAGCACAGAAGAAGAAGTACCTGGAAATCCATGTCTTCGTGCAGGTACTTGAGCCCCTTGGCGGCGTCGAGAGCCACCCGGAGCCGCATAGGCCACGACAGAGTCGTCCCGATCGCTCTGCCCGACAGGTGATCGTCCACGCTCCGGTTCGGCATGTACTCGTACACCAGAAGCCTCTGCGCCCCTCGCTCGTCGTCGTCGGCGCAGTAGCCCACCAGCTTCACCAGATTGGGGTGGTCCACGATGCCCAGGACGTTCACCTCCGTCAGCCACTCCTTGTGCCCCTGATCAAGATCATCAAATTCGCCATTAATTTTACTGACCGACAGAGCCACCGAAGAGCAATGTGCTATATGTGGCTGGTGGAGTATATCTGTATGTATCTTGCCTGAAGCCCGTTCCGGTTGAGGTGCTTGACGGCGACCTCCATCGGGGGAGGCGTCTCGTCTCCGGCGCCGGCGTTGACCTTGATGGCGCCCCGGTAGACGCAGCCGAAGCCCCCCTCGCCGAGCATGAGCGAGCGGCTGAGGTTGCGGGTGGCGGCCCGCAGCTCGGCGTAGGTGAAGACCCGGAGGTTGGCGGGCCGGTCGGCGAAGCTCGGGTACTGCTGCGGGCGCTGGATGGAGTCGGCGCTCATGTCGGAGGCGTTGATGGAGCCGGTGAGGTCCGAGCCGGACGGGGCGGTGATGGTGGACGACGTGGCCGTGCTCATGGACCGCGCCGAGGCCGCGGCCGGCGACACGGGGTTGGGGTCGAAGTGGTCTCGGCCTTCCCCCTTGGCCGCGTTGCCGCCGTGGAAGCAAGGCGGCAGCCACCACATCGTCGCCGCGCCGCTGCGGTGGAAGCGCTAATCGATTTGTTTACCTGATGATAGATTAAGGAAGTATGTGGACAGTGTGAGTGCGTGGGAATCCGGGAGCATGATAGTCAAGAAAGCTGGTGGACGATGAACTGGTATTTGGTAGTAAAGAATGATAAAGTAGCTTAGCCGCCAGGCCCCAAGTCAAAGTTTACTCCAACAAACACCATCAAGCAGGTATTATATTGTTGCACGATCTAGAAGCAGAGGGTGAGGCACATGGTGGATGAAGATGAACACAAGCAAAGAGAGCAGGCAAGGAGGTACAGTATTATATTGTTGCACGATTTAGGGCACGATCTAGGGAGAGGGACGGGATTGATGAACACAGGCAGGCAAGGAAGCCAAATGTATCATAAATCTATACACGGTGAATAAATCCCCAAAAAAAAACTTGCTACTGTTCGTACGGTTGGTAGGTAGGTTCAGATACAATTGCAGATCGGATTGAGCAGTAGTGTACCGTAGGAAGAAAGAGGATCACCTCCCTTTCTAGCTCCTAGCAGAAGAAGCAGAGGAGAGCAGAGCAATTACCAAAGAAACAGAGCAGAGCAGCGGCAGCTAGCTACTGGCAGGGGGTTTCACTTTCACTTTCACTCCCTCCCTCCATGTCAAATGAAACCAAAGCTGGGACAACAAAATCAGCTTGCCGGAGCAAGATCAACCAACTGATTAACAGCGTATAGTCGATTACCTCGGGCGCCGGGCAGCAGCTCTGATGATCCAACGGGGTGAGGCAGCAAGGAGGGGATGGGGTTACTTGAGGTGACCGGCCTGCGGGGAAGGGAGGGAGACGAAGGTGGACGAAGAACAAGTCGTAGCTTTTACGGTTCCTCGGCCCGTGCGCGCGCGTGTCCGTGTTACTTGTAGCGTTTGAGGATCTAGTCTAGGGGTGGGGGTTGGAGGGAGGAAAGGGATGGATGGATAGGGGAAGAAGACACCTGCTGCTGCGGCCGGTGTCGCTGTTGCTGTTGACGACTGACTTGTTGAACTTGACCCACGGCACGGGTAGTCCGGCCAGCTAGTCAACATAAACCGAATGAATTCCACTCGCCGACTGAATACGAGCAAGCAAAGCTGCGCCAACCGCAGATCGATCAGACGGCCAATCATGGAAAATTCTTTCTTAATTAGGAGTATATTATTCAACAGGCAGATGCAATGCCAGGTGGCGTGTGTTCATGTTCCTGTTCCTGCATGAAGCACTGCCACGACAAGCAAACATTTTAACAACATTCATGTGAGACTGGAGCCAGGGCATCTCCAAAGGGACCCTTAAACTGGCCGCGAACCGTCCGGACCGAGTTATCTGGACGCAGTCTACCGTCCAACGGCGTTCTGCATTGATCAGTGGACCGTCCGGCCGTCTGTTTCTCCGTAAATCGGAAATAAATCAGGGGCTTTGCAGGAGTCCGGACAGGAGGCACGTAAGACTCCGACACCCAAAACATCGTCTGGACCTCGCGCCTCCGTACTTCCCTCTTTCTCTGCATCTGCTTCCTCTCTCGTCGACGGTGCCGATGTACCATCCCGGCCGTCCACCAAGCCCTTCCCGAAACTCCACGACCCCTACCGCCACACCCGGCCTCCACTGCCGGTCCGCACCTCTCGTTCGTCCACCGCGTAGGTACCATCCGCCCCTACGGTAGTGACCACGCCCGACAAGATGTCCGTTCTTATTTCTTTTTGTCCCTTCTTTGAAGCAATGGATTCAGACATGGAATACATATACGAGCACTACGTTGAGTCCTCCGATGACCCATTTGACGAGGAGGACTACACGGATAAGATGGCGATGATGCAGGCGGTCCTTACTGACGCGGAGCGTTCGGAACAGCTGGTTCTCAATTTCAAGGAGTCATCAAGTGCTCAACCTGAACAGGGCACGAGGCCATTTGACATTGATAGAGTACTACTTTGCCCCCGATGCGCTATTCGCTGACAATTTTCGCTGGGGCTTTCAGATGCGAAAAAATGTCTTATATCGCATCTATCATGGTGTCCGCTCCTTTGATGACTACTTCATTTTGAAGAAGCATGCGGTAGGGAGGATTAGATTCTCTGGTTAGCAGAAGTGCACGACCGGATTACGGATGCTTGCATATGGTACGATCGCAGATTGGTGGGACGAATACCTCCAGATGTCTGAGCACATGCAGAGACGCCTTGGTCAGATTTGCTACTGCCGTTGTTGAGATGTTTGGACCTTGGTACTTGAGAGAACCAACTGTCGCAGACACCAAGAGGCGCAATATCTGAAGCAAGAGGGTGGACAGGTTTGTTCGGATCTCTTGACTGCATACATTGAAGATGAAAGAACTGTCCAAAAGCTCTACAAGGACAATATCACGGCCATGTTACCATCATTCTTGAAGCAGGTGCATCACATGATCTCTGGATTTGGCGTGTTTTCTTTCGCATGCCCGGGTCTCACAATGACATCAATGTGCTGCAGTGGTCTATATTGTTTGCTACTGTAAATGGGCATGAGTACAATATGAGTTACTATCTGGTTGACGGTACCTATTCTCCATGGGCTACCTTTATCAAGAGTTCAAGACCATCTCTGAGTCGGTTGGTCCAAAAAGGTCTCACTTTGCCCAAAGATAAGAAACATCTAGAAAGGATGTGGAGAGGGCATTTGGAGTGCCCTAGGCCTGTTTTGCAGTTGTTCGTGGACCTACTAAATAATGGGATTCCAAGACCTTGTAGGAGGTGATGACGAGCGTGAAGATGTTGCCGCAGCTTTTGAATTTGAGAACGTGGGTGATCATATCGATCTTCCAAATCAGAATCCGATCACGTTTGATGAGTTTGTTCAAATGTATCAACAAATTGGGCATCGAGCAACTCAAGAATGATTTGATTGAGCACCTATGAGCGGTTAAAGCGGACACTTGGAACATATGTGCTAGTTGATTTCTAGTTTAAAAGCTTTAATTTGAAGACTTTATTGTATTGTAATATTTAGATTAGAACTACTGACGCATTTGAACATTTTCAGTAATTTATGGTTTGGTACGTGGTTATTTTGAGCTTGTGGACTTAAGAAAAGAGGCGAGAGTTTAGAGAACAATTTTGGATGGTCGACCTGAGTCAGCACGTCCTGAATCCATGGTCATAAGCACCCACTTTTAAAAAAATGCATTTCAAACACGTTTTAAAATGTCAAAAAATTCAAAAGAAAATTCCACGCATACATGTTCGCAAATGTTTGAGTGGCACAAAGTTTTGTGAAAAAAATGTCTTTTCGTTTTGTCTCCATAAAAAAGACAAATTTCAGTGCTTCTAAATAGCGTTTTACGACACAATTTTTTGTCCTTTTTGCACAGGCCAAAAAAAATTATTTTTCCATAAAACTTTATGCACGCACATAAAACATGAAGACGTATCCGTGCAATTTTTTCAGATTCTTTTAGCAAATAGAAATGTGTTTTCCAAAATGGGTTCATATATATCCGGATTCGCACTCCCTTAGTCGACCTTTGCATTACTGATCGTGGATGGCCCCATCAATCCGCGGATGAATACGACGGGGTCCGGTTTAGGGGGAGCGTTGATGATGCCCTCACGCAATGTTTCGCTTACTCGAATGACTCACAATAATTTGAACCTCCCCTGCCCTATGCAACAGTGATCGACTCGGCTGCACAGGCGCATGGCCTGTTGGCCACATGGAACGCCCTACATACAACGCGTGCACGGCTACGTCTAGCTCTCGCGGTGGACCGAGGCCGCGATCGGATCTACTAGAGGTGTGAGGCTGCAAGCTGCCCGCAGTATTTTTTGACAATCACAATCCTCCCACTTTTAGGATTCAATCATTCAATGATAGCCGGTTCTTCCTCAAAACTATCTTGGAATCTGGCCTCGGCGCCAAAGAGTGTGTCGCTGAATTTGTGCGGCTCGGGTCAATTCCATTTGACGCTGCTGAACTTCTGACCCGGCCTGCCAAAGTCTTTGGGAAATTTTGCGTGGGTTAGGGTATGATCGGAGCTCATCAGCATCATCACAAAGGAGGATGGAGCTTTAACTGTAATATATAAGTCGGGGGTCAACCTCCTCGAAACCGACAGATTTATAAATAAATAATGTGCCACATTTTCTATTTTATCAGTCGTCTGAACGACTGGGAAAAAAAATCAGCCCACTGCCCAGTCACCTCTCCCCCATTTTGTTCAATATTCTATCAAGTCTGTGTTCGTTTTCCTTTCTGTGTGCGAGAGACTGTGGTTGTACGTGGGTGCTTGTCCCGCGTGTGTATATGTGGGCAATTTTTTTTAAATAATACATTTTTAAAAAAAATTACAGAAATAATACGCAAAAAAAAGATTTTTCAAAAATAATACACCATCGGCCTACTGCAGGCCGACAGAGCCCAGTCGGCCCACAGCAGGCCGACTGGAGGCCCATCAGTTTGCTGCTGGCCGATTGGGCTGTCGGCCAGCAGATTCAAGCCCAGTCGGCCTGCAGTTGGCCGACAGGGTCCAGTCGGCCTGCAGTACAGCGATAGGCCTGTAGTGGGCCGACTGTGCTCAGTTGGCCTGCTATGGGCCGACTGGTGCATGCCTATTTTTAATAATACACGCGAATATTTTTTAAAAGTATATATTTTAACACGTTATGAATACATGGTAACATTTCTTCAAATAAATTTTTAATGGAAATACCATTTTTTAAACCACACAACATTTTTTAAAATGTTGTTCTGAAATTTTCACAAACTTTTTTTAGAAACACGCGAATATTTTCTTATATTATGGGATGAAGGGAGTACCATTTTGTAGAATGTCAAGGATATTTTTTGGAAACACGAGAATATTTCCAGCAAAGGTGACGTACATTCATTTAGTGGCACGAACCATTTCTTATCATATTTTCCAAAAAAATTGCATGCATTTTTTGAAAGGCGGGAACCTTTTTCCATTGTGATGAACATTTGTTTTGAAAGTTATCGACATTTCCAAACTGCGCTTTTCGCGCCATCCATTTCCCGCCACCCATTTCCCGCCATCCATTTCCCGCCACCCATTTCCCGCCAAACAATTTCCCGACATCCGTTTCCCGCCACCCGTTTCCCTCGTCCCATTTCCCGCCAACCTTTCCCGCCATACCCCAGTCGTTCTTTCCCGCCATTTTCTCGTCTCTATCTATAAAACCCCCTTCAGACGGAGCTGGATAAGCATTGCAGTGTAGTGTAGTTGAGATGTCCCATTATCCTTTCGATCGTAGTTTTCACCCTGGGATGAGCAGGACTCTTCTGAGGCTAACTACCGATTTCAGGATGGATAATAGGATAGTTCCATGGGACGAACTCACCGGTAGTGACACCATAATGAATGAGTTGGCTGACCAATTACGTAGTTCTGGGTGGCCTGAAAGGACCTATGAGGAGGTACGTAAAGAACTTCTTAGGTTGCATGACAGGTGGAAGAAGGTAGTGGTGCCGAAGAGTGAAACTTTCAGAAGGATTGCAGCAAATAATCCATGTTTATGGACTGAGGAGAGCGAGGACGAAGATGATATCTTCATGCCGCCGCTTTCGGGTTCTGCATCGTCGAAGGGCAAGAGTTCTTCATCATCGAAGGGCAAGGTTTCTGCATCGTCGAAGGGCAAGAGTTCTTCATCATCGAAGGGTAAGGTTTCTGCATCGTCGAAGGGCAAGAGTTCTTCATCGTCGAAGGGCAAGAGTTCTGCATCGATCGAGGATGACGATGATGACTTCATGTAGTTTTTATGCTGTATGTTGTGAGTTCAGTTACGTGCCATTTAATTTGGATGTAGTTTTATCTAGTTGTTTGTAATGTCTCGTTGTATGAATATTATGTTCTATCTAAATATGATCTTGTAGAGTAGGCATATGTCTCGTACATAAGTACATAGTCATTTGTCTCATACATAGAATAGACATAAGTTCTCACACAGAAATAGATGGTAATGTCTGTACTGATACATAGGAGCGGCAATGACGACGTCTGGCCTGCCGGGGAGGCGGATCTCGAATGACAAATGCATCACATATAACTCGGTTTCCTGTGGCAATGCAACTGAACAACCCTTTTCCATTCCCATTCGCTCAGCATGTCTTGAATCTTGCCATCATCAGTTATGTCAATCAATTTTCTTTCCCCAGGGCCATCTGAATGCTTCCTGCTGACGTAGTACACAAAATCGTCTTCCTTCAACCCTTGCTTCAACATGAATTTAGTCTTCAACCAATCAAAAGTGAGGTCCACTTCACTAACTTGCACAACACTTGGAGACAAGCCTTGGACATGAACAATAGGGCTAAGCACCCACTGAGTACTCTCAGCCATCTGCAACACACAAATCGCATTGAGTACCTACCCTACCCCTTAATATCCCCACTAACAAATATTAGACATGTCTATATATTACGAAGCTATATATTACAGAATATTAACGGAGCAACTAATACAATTCACCCTCCTACAATTATATTACGAATATTTGCCGTAGCAACTACAAATATAGACAGATTAATATAGACAGATTATTTGACATCTAAATATATTAACAAAAACTACCGGAGCACGTACGAAAAATAAAATGTGGGCTTAAATATACCCTTGAAGCGTGCGTGCGAAGGATGAAGGACGAACGGCGGCCACCAAACTGCCGGTGCTCCGGCTCGAACGAAGAACGACGAACAACAGCTTCACCTCCACCACAGTGCTCCAATTTACCACCAGCACACTGCAATGCTTATGCAGCTCCGTCTGAAGGGGGTTTTATAGGTAGATAGGAGAAAATGGCGGTAAAGAACGGCTGCGATATGGCGGGAAAGGGTTGGCGGGAAACGGGTGGCGGGAAACGGGTGGCGGGAAAAGGGTGGAGGGAAACAGGTGGCGGGAAAAAGTTGGCGCGAACATATGGCGGGAAAAAGTTGGCGCGAACATATGACGATGATGACTTCATGTAGTTTTTATGCTGTATGTTGTGAGTTCAGTAACGTACCATTTAATTTAGATGTAGTTCTATCTATTTGCTTGCAATGTCTCGTTGTATGAATATTATGTTCTATCTACATATGATCTTGTAGTTCCGATAACAGAGTACTAAAATAGAGTAGGCATATGTCTCGTACATAAGTACATAGTCATTTGTCTCATACATAGAATAGACATAAGTCTTACACAGAAATAGATGGTAATGTCTCTACTGATACAGATACATAGAAGCGTCAGTGATGACGTCTGGCCTGGCGGGGAGGCGGATCTGGAATCGGGGACCATCCCAACCTGTCGGGTGCCCTAACGTGACGAGGAGGAATCTCAGACTCTCGCTGGTCATGCTGTGTATCCTGTGTGGGGCCTGGTGGAGGAGTCGAAAACATGTTCATCCACTGGGTGTGCTGCGACATCTGAGCCTGTATGTTGTCCTCGGGATGTTGATCACTCCCCCACGTATCATGTGATGCCGACATAGACGCCTGATATCCATAGGCCCCTACGCGATGGAACGGTTCATCATGAAGAATGAGGTCGCGTCAATTAATATTGAAAACCATAAATATGAAGACACATACCTGCTGGGTGTGACGTCTGCTCTGGCTGAAACACGAAACTGGACGAGGGACCGTGCTGCTGTGGCTGTGGAGAAAACACGAAGCTCGACGTGGGACCATAGTGCTGCGGGTGCCACGTAGAACTGCCAGGTTGGTCAGGACGGGGTGGCCTGGTTGTCGGCTGCTGTGCTAGGCGTGGACGTGGTTGATGTCGTTGCATGGAGTGACGCGGCTGCTCCTGCTCGTGCTAAACAACATCGGTTCTCCGGGTGCACGTGATAGCCTCGTACACAGTCCGTATCTTATTCTGAATTCTTTCCAAGAAGGGCTGTACCACTGGACGATGTTGAAGAAGAGGTCCAGACGATAGTGATCGTCCAAAGGTGGTCACGTCGTCGTACAGTTCGCGTGTCAAGGTAGCCTGCAAATTTCCATGACGATTAATAATGTCTGTCTCTTGCACGTCAAAGTATGTGACAACATTACGTAAAGAAAAAATATCTTACCGCGTACTGCCTAGAGCCCGAAGTATCATAGCTCGGGTACATATCCGACGGAGTAGGATCCGGTAACTCCTCTGGGTGGGAGTACTCAACAATGCGTAACCGTGTTCCGGTCATGTAGCGCCGCAAATAGAGATTGAATTCATCGAGATCGAAATTGTGATTCTGGTGCCATAGATTTGTGTTTGCTGTCTCCCATTCTATAACATACGGCTCTAGTCTAACTAGCCATTCAGCAGTTGTCCTGTTCATGCCCTTCCTTGTCGTCCTAAAATTGTGGTGTGTGTTCAACAATTACCTAAAGCTTCGAATGGAGTACTATGAAAGAAAATGCAACATTGAAAAACTGGTTAATACCTGTGGATGTGTGCTGGCACCGAGTTCTCCATAGGGGGAGGTAGCTCCAACTGCAGAAGACCAAATTGCCTCATAACCCTCTGTTGTGCCATCTCCTCGACGAAGACATCGAAGATGATCTTCGATTTTGTCATCCAGTAATCTCGGTCCCTTGTGCATAGCACAGACATACCAGCAGGGTATCTCGCTTGTATGGCTGCTTCCGTGTAGGGCTGCCAGATTACCCCGGTGTACGCATCGAACTGCTCGTTCAATGCTGTGTACGCCTTCCTGGTCTGATCACTAGCAAAGCGTCTCTGCAGAGAATAAAAGTTAGTAGCCGCTCGCATCGGTCGATCTCTTGTGCAGAAAAAGTTGCATTAAACTACAACACGGTGCATACCTTGCGACGAGTCCAACACAGACCGAAAGTAGGCATGTCGATGCCCTCAACATCAAACATGGCGTCTATAGGCTCATGAACCCGTACATCTGGTCGCCCTATAGAGAACCTCTCCCACGACCACAGCTGTAGGAATAGAGGGCATCCAAGAAGGGCTGGCTTTCTCGATGTAAGCTGGCAACCGTTGCACATACCTTGGTATGTAGCCGCTAACACCGCTGAACCCCAACTCCTCTGTCTGATCTGATCCGCCGTCTGAGCGCTCGCTATCTCGAGTGCCATAGGGATGTAGAGGGCGCTGATAGTGGTGACATGGTTCTCCGTGAACATCACCTTGCCGAAAAGCCACAGTAAGTAGGCCTCGAGGCTCCGAGTGATCTGTTCCGCAGTCAAGGGCGCCCGGAAGTTCTGGATCTGCATTAAGCGAAGAGAAAGTTTTAGTAAGCCGCAATTATTTTCTGTACAACTTTATGCGCGATAACTTGAAGAGAATAGGTAGGGGAAATTACCCGGAAATTTAGCAACCACTCATACTTAGGTCCGTGATGCTCCCATACCGGATCGGGAGCATCCGGAAAAACACCGTGACAATGTTCTGTGAGAGCTCGCTCCCAACCAGCCGGTGCGTCCAACGGTCCTACGGCATGACCTGCCAACGGTAGTCCGAGCAAAAGTGACACATCCTCCAGAGTAGGAGCCATCTCTCCCCATCTGAAGTGAAACGTGTGGGTCTCTGGCCTCCAACGGTCCACTAAGCAGCTCAGCAAAGACCCATCGATGGCGACGCGTTTCTCACCCGGGATAGACTCAACCAGACGCGCGAAAGGTAAAAGGCCGGCCCATTTCAACCTTCATCAGAGAACTTTTCAGTTACTGTCTCCCATTTCAACCATTAATATGCATGTCAGTGTGCAAATTAATAAAGCACGTACCGCTGAAGCCATCCTGAGTGTATCTTCCAGTTTTCCTTAGGAGTGCGAGTGACGAGAGGCTCATGCTCTATCCACTGCTCGAAGGTTTTAATCGACCTCCCGAGCCTTCTCCTAGTACCAGGTGGGTCAAAGCCTGGCAGGTCACATAGCCCAACAGCCTCCTCCTCCACGGCCGCTGTTCCTGTTGCCAACTGTGCAGCTACTGCTTCAACATGTGCCCTCACCGCTGCATCTCTTGCAGCTTTCCTGTCCCTCACGTGTCTCTGCGTGCACACATTAAGTCTGTCGCGTATCAAATTGTACTTCCATAACTGGTTCTGCTTGCAGAGTTTTTTGAACAGATTCATCAGGTTCTTATTTCTAAACTGCGAGAAGAAATTAGCCCCGAGATGGCGCATGCACCAACGGCTCTGCAAGTCCTGCCATGGAACTTGTTCCTCAGGGCCTGGGTTTGTCAGTGTCCTTATCGCACTGAGTATACCTGCATGCCTGTCATGAAGGATGCACACATTCGGCATCTCCTTGACAACTGATATTTTCAACTGCCTGAAGAACCATGTCCAACTTTCAATGTTCTCACTCTCCACAAAAGCAAATGCCAGTGGGACGACTTGATTTTGGCCGTCTTGACCTATGGCTGTCAGTATCTGACCCTTGTACTTGCCTGTGAGAAAAGTACCGTCAACACATATCACCGGTCGGCAATGCCTGAAAGCTTCGATGCATACACCGAAAGAGAAGAAGAGACGATGCAAAACCCTCACAGTTGGGAACTCTGGCATGAACATGTCTTGGATATCGATATAGGTGCCTGGATTCCGCTGCTGCAGGGTGTGGAGGAGGTGGACAACAGAGTCATATGCATCAAAATAAGAACCAAATCTCCTCTCAAGCGCTGCATGCTTAGCCCTCCAAGCTTTGCCATAAGAAATGCTGTACTTCAACCTGGCGAACACTTTTGTCTGCACTGCCTTCACTTCCATAGCTTTGCCTTGCACTATCTCATCGTAAAACAGTCGAGCAATAAGCGTGGATGAAAGGTTGGCATGATCTTGAGGGATGCAGGGAATAAGACAAGTGTGATTAACTAAGTCACTTATCACCCAACTTGTGCCATACTTAGGGAGAAAGCCGTGCACCCTTGCGGGACAATCTGCATTCTTGCATACCATTGTGAGGAATTTCTGACTGGACACCTCAGCTTTGAAAACCCTTTGCGTGGACATTGCCCAATTAATTATTGCATCCTTCAGGGCTTGCTTGTTCGGATACATAGCACCCGTCGCAATATTGTTCTGGTGATATTGCCAGGCTGAATCATGTCCATCATTCACGGTCATTGCAGATGATAAGTCATGATTCCACCATGCAGGATTCGGGACCTCCTCTGCATTTTCTTCTTCATCTGACTCGTCAGAATCATCGGCATGAACCCTTTCAACATCGGTGTCTTCTTCTTCCATCTGGTTCTGCATGTGCCCATCTACCTCGTCAGCGTCCACCTCGCCATTGTAATCACCATCGGCATTTCCTCCTTCTACCTGACTACTCTGCCCTGGTTCATAACCATAAGCATTTCCTCCTTCTACCTGACTGCTCTGTCCTTGGTCGTAACCATAAGCATTTCCTCCTTCTACATGACTGCTCTGTCCTTCGTAGCCACCCTCCCCTTCATGTGCAGTGACCTCCTTCACGACGGGAAGCACTAAAGCAACAGGATTGCATCCCCTTCGTTCACAACCTTGTAACCACCGCACCCAATCGGAGTCTCCCTCTATTGGCCTCAAATAAAAGTAAATTTTGAACTTGACCGTGTCCACAATGCATGAACACCGACGGTGTGTGTTTCAGTATCAAGACCTAAACTTGCCGCAATCCATTCTTTCAACTGACTAACAGACCATGTTTGTGGTGCGCTGATTGCAACCTCTATGTGAGTAAATTCACTCAGATCTGCTCCCAACTCATTTGTTTGGACAGTACCAGGACCATAGTAAAATCTCAACTTCACTACATCGGACATCTCGACTCACCTATTTTTTTCAACATCGAAAAACAAGTATTAGACATGTCTATATATATATTACCAGGACCATAGTAAATAATATAATAAATAGGCCCATGTTTACTAATAATAAATAGGCCTCAAATAATAATAATAATATAACCGACAAATATGATAATTCAGTTTATTTGAATTATATGGCCATGTTGATGTATTTTTTATTTTAATCTATGTTAAAATAATTTAGAAAAAGGCATGCGTCTTATTTCTACGATCATGTAAAATTCTTCCTTGCTAAGAAGTTTTTTTGTTAAACTACAGCGTGGCCGTTTAAAAAAAACAGTGTGGCATTGCTTGTTATGGGTTAAACTTTACAAAATATGCATAATAAAGGTTAGCGGGTAATCCGCTTCATATTCGCATCGGGTACGGACTGAAACGTTTTTTAACATGTAGTTCTACTTTTCCTATTTTTTGCTTGCTTATTAAATTTTTATTATGTTTCCAACTCTTCAAAAAAAACTTCTTATTCGTTTTTTAACATCGTTTTTTAACATGTAATATTATTCGTTTTGCTATGCACATGCCGACCCCAACTCTTCAAACTCTTTTTTTTAACATCGTTTTTTAAATTTTTATTATGTTTCCAACTCTATTTTTTAACATCGTTTTTTAACATGTAATATTATTCGTTTTGCTATGCACATGCCGACCCCAACTCTTCAAAAAAAACTTGTCTCTTCTTTCCAACTTTTTATTCATGTTTCCAACTTCTTATCCCGCACCTGTGTACGTGTCAAGTATTAAGCAACAACTTATTATCCCACTAACAACTAATACAATTCACACACCTACAACTATATTACGAATAATCGCACACAAATTTATTTTCACATCGAACGAAGCGTGCGTGCGAACGAATAATATTTACGTATACTACCGGGGCAAATAACAATATTTCCGTATACTACCGGGCCAAAAAACAATAATCGCACACAAATATTTACGTATACTACCGCGGCAAATAACAATATTTACGTATAATCCTGGAGCACCTACGAAAAATAAAATGAGGGCTGAAATATACCCTTGAAGCGTGCGTGCGAACGAAGAACGAAGAACGACGAACGATGAACGACGAACGACGAACGACGAACGACGAACGACGAACGACGAACGACCTCCACCACCTCCACCACCACCACCACCTCACCACCCCAACTGCCCCAACGACGAACACTGCCCCAACTTCACCATCACCACCTCCACCAAAATGCTCACCACGACCACCACGAGCTACCCCGTCAGTAGATCGACACCTCTTTTCGCTGCCCTAAATGAGTTGAACCCATTCACGGTGCCAAAATCGCGAAAATGTAGCTCATTTAGGTGTACAAATGTGTGCCATTTTTCTGTAGAGAGAGGAGGAGGAAGAACACAGCAGAAAGAGCCACGGGGGAAGAATAATGGAGGAAGGAGAGGATATGGGCGGGCAGGGAGAAGAAATAATGCAGGAAAGAGAGAAGGAGAGGATAAGGGCGGGCTGGCCAGCGTGCGTCAGGTCGGCCGCACCCTGTCGGCCACCAGGTGGCCGATCGGCGGGCGGGACGCCGACAGGCCGCTGCCTCCCCCCTCGCGGCGTGGCACGACCAACCACAGGACGCCGCGTGGCTGCCCGGCCTGCAGTCGGCCTCCTGATAGCCGATCGGCCTGCTGTGGGCCGACTGGGCTCAGTCGGCCTGCAGTGGGCCGACGGTGTATTATTCTTGTAAATTCTTTTTTCTGCGTATTATTTCTGTAATTTTTTTTAAAAAAATGTATTATTTAAAAAAATTAGCGTATATGTGTATGTGTGTGTGTTTTCTTTTGCGAGGATAATTTCCGATCTATTCATCAACTATCAAGTTAGTACAAACAACATCAGAAGTAAAAAGTACATCTAGGTCCGTAGACCACCCAACGACGACTACTAGCACTGGAGCGAGCCGATAAGACCTTATTGTAGTAGAAAGTTGGAAAGTCATCGTGCTAAGCCTCATAAGACCAACGCACCAGAACAACAACCGCCGCTGATGAAGAAAAACGTAGATCGGAAGGATCCAACCTGAAGACACACAAACGCATACGAAAGAAGACAAGGATCTGCCGAAGACAAACACTGACCGAATCCTGCAAGATTCGCCGGAGACAAACCTCCACACGCCCTCCGACGATGCTAGAAACATCACTGGGACAGGGCTAGGCGGGGAGAACCTTACTCCATCTCCAGAGAGCCGACGCCCCCTCGCCTCTCTGAACAAGACACAAATCCTAACAAAACTCAAAAGAGCATGAAAAAACGAAGCCCTCCCACCGGTAAGGGATGGGATCCACCACGCCTCCATGGCCCTAAGACCACAGGAGACGAGTTAGATCGGTTACAGCACCAGGGGAGGTATGAGACACCCTAGCCAAAGAGTCCTCTTTCTTCTGAAAGAGTGATATGTGATGATGTCATCATGCCCATGGGGTTTACCATCAGACCGGAAGTCGGCCCATCAAGCTAGAGGGGCAACAGTCCATGACCCAGGCAAGATTGTACACTGGGGTGCATCATCAAATTGACGTACAAAACTATCACGCCCGATGCCTAGGAGTATCTTTAGGATTCGTCTAGATCGCATCGGCAAAGGGATAATGTAAAGTTTAACCTTATCATAATGAAAAATTGTTCTTGAATTTGAAAACTTGTTCATTAATATAAATAATATTCACTAATTTGAAAAAAAAACTAGTGAATTTTAAAAAGGGATCATCAATTTTAAATTTTGGTCATGAGTTCTGTAATATGTCAAGGACATTGAAAATGTACTCATGAATTAGAAAACAAACATGAATTTGTGAACAATTCACGAATTTGCTATATGTTAGAAAAATTTAAAAACTTTTCATTAATTTTAAAAGTTGTTCATGAATATTACAAATGTTAAAACAATTGAAAAATAGTTTGTGGATTAAAATAAATAAAAAAATTAAAAAAATTCATCATATTTACAAAATGGTCATAAATATAAAAAGTCACAAAAATGATTTTTTTAGTGAATTTTAAACAATGCTCAAGAATCTTTAAAAATGTTCAAAAAATTAAAAATTTGTTCCTGAACTAAAAATAGCGTACAGAACATTGAAAATATATTCATGAATTAAACAAATGGTCACGAATTTGAAAAATAGTTCATGAAGTTTAAAAATCTTGAAGGAATACTTTTTTTTTACAAATTTGAGTTGCTCACGAATTATTATTTTTAAATGATCATGAATTCAAAATATATTTGTGGATTTTTTTATGAATTAGACAATATACTCGAATTGAAAAAAATGCCACGAAAGTTTAAACATGTTCATGATTTCTCTAACAAAAAATTAAAAATATCAGCAAAAATGATAAAAAGGGAAGCCCTATTAATTTCTGGAAATGAGAAAACCGAAGTTTCTGGAAGCTTGCCAAAACCGGTGACATGAGAGATTTTACATTGGCCGGCCCAATGTAAAAATACGCACAGGTGTGCGCGTCGCATATGAATTGTCCTATATTTCCCGCAATGGGCGAGAAATAGAAAATGCAAGGCTAGGGTCTTCTGTCTACAACTCATATCATACATATGCGTTCTTTGTGACCATCCATTGTACATAAACCCTAACACTCATACGAGGCTAGTTACCCATTATGCATCATGCAGTTGTAGGATGTTATCTTCACCGTGAGTGAATTTCATCTGGACAACTTCCCGCAAAAAAAAAAAAAGAATTTCATCTGGACAACCAACTACATGCATAATCCCAACATAATTACTGCCAGGATCCTGAACCTACAGTGTGTGTGCAAGGTTCTATCATCATTTTTATTTCATTTCTTCTTCTTTTGAGGTAATACTAATGTTTGTATTTCATTCTTCCTCATAATAACTTAAAATTTTAATTTATTTTAATTTTAGTTTGTGTTTTGGTTTACTAAAAATTATATTACGCAGGATTTAAGCAAGCTGAAGTGTGTTTGTACTATTGGACGCTAATACAACGGAAAAGGAAAAAAATGACTAACAAAAAAATTGCCTCACGCACACTAGCCCACTAAGATAAGGGCCAACTATTCACTCGTCAACTGTTTTTTTTTTCAGCCACTTTTTTGCACAGTCCGATCGTGATCCGATGGTTGAGGGTCCTTCTTCCTCCTCAAGTCATCTTCCTCGTTCCAGCCCGATGACCCATCTGACGTCGGCCAAACCGCCCCCACCACCCATGATCGGCGCGCACCCGAACCTGTCAAGCTTCTTTCTGTCCTCCGGGGGCGACCCCACGGCTTCTCTGCGAGCGACACCACGGAAAGCCGTGGCATCCCCGTCTCCAGCGCAGGTAATGGATCGGGCTCGCCGACAACATCGCAGCGTCTCCGTCTAACCTTTCGAGATTGTACGTATTTGACTGACGCCTACATTTTTTCTGTGGCATCAAGAATGGCAAATGTGGCAAAAATTAAAAACTATACGCACATCTCCTCCTAAGAATCTCCACCATGTATCTTCATGCAAACTGGACGTCTAAACTTTGGGTGGTGGAAACTGGACCTCTACACCTAACCTAGCTGCTACAGCGTGATCTAGAGAAACGTAAAAAAGAGAGGGCGACTCGGCCATCAGCACCGTCATGGTTCCCTCACCTTCACCGACTGCTCCAGTAGCGGCGAGAGGGAGTGAAACCGCGGAATCGTGTCCCGCGTCTTTCCAATAGTTCACGTGTTTTTCTTTGTCTCCTGTATTCGGTTTCAGTGGTGGCGAATAAGTTTTCAAATATCTTCGATGCTTTTGTTCTCACTGTTGTTGGTGTTGGATCCACGACGCAGTGTCTGCATCATAGACATTCTTTCAGCTTTGTGCGTGCTCTTTGTGCATATTGGTCATGGCTTTGGGGTTGCGATGTGAAGCTTCAATGACTCACGGTGTGTGGAGATGTGTCTTCGACAAATCTTTCATAATCTGGTCGATTTTGGTCTCCGGTGGATCTGTCTGTATTCGGCCGACGCTCGTGGTGTTTGGAGTATTTGCATGCCCTCTTCGACGTTTTTTCTCCGAGGCCAAAATTCAACCTCTTCTACTCTACATCGACGGATTCTCAACCGTTGTTTCTACGAACTTCTAGGTGTAAACAAGTTTGCTCCGTCGAGATAGACTTAGAGGTGGCAGCCAGAGTTGATCGCGACAAGCCATCGATGGATGCAAGAGTAAGAAAACTTCCACACTTCTAAAGATTTGAATGTTTTTTTCTTATAAAGATGTGTTTGTAAACCCTTGTGATATTTGATATATAACATTAGTCCTCTGGCCACAAGGAATAAAGCTTTGTCAAGCTTGATATATCTAAAACAGGGGGCTCCCGGTCTAGTCGGAACGAGCAGCTCCAAAACAAAACAGAGTGTGGAGTACCTCATATTGTATAATTATAGCATTGTTAATATCTATTTTTAAAACTTTATGATCACACAAATTTAATATGCAAAGTAAAAATAAATGGAGGAGTACTTGCTACATTTAACCGACTAACTCGAGCAACTGAGACTTGAACTCGGCCATTTGCGCCGGTTCGAGCAGCGAGACCGATACCTGCACGCCCAGCCCGTCCCTGGCGCGCATCAGCGCCACCTGGCCGTCGCGGTTCATCCTGATATTCTCCGTCCTCCTCGGACTGCCCCACCCGAAGTCCGCGAGTTTGTAGGCCCGGAAGCTCGACGAGCCCGACACGTTCATCAGCCGTTCCATGGCGATCTTGAACGCCGGTGCCAAGAAATCGCACCCGGCCATCGGGTCCTCCGTCTTCTTGCGGACCTCCTCCTGCACCGCCCGTGCCGCCGCCGCCAGGGCGTTCTCGGTGCGAAGCTCGCGCGCGAGGAGGCTGGCGATGCATCCAGTGAGGCACGCGCCGAAGTATCCCGCGCCGGCGGGAGGGTCGAGACGGTGGCGGGCATCTGCGTGGAATCCGAGCATTACGTCGTCGTCCGAGGCGAACGGCTTGCACCGGACGAAGCACGTCCAAGCGAGCGCGGCGACGGCGATGAAGTTGGACGGGGGGCGAGGCGGGGCCGCGCCGTCGGCTTCGCCGATACGGACGATGCGCTCCTTGAGGCGTTGGATGTGTCCCGACTGTCCAAGCTGAACGTCCGTCGCGTGGTCCGTGCACAGTCCTCTACGAGCGGCGGCGCCAGCATTGCCACCTGAAACAAGTTAAATTATCACGTACAGCTCAATTTTTTTTTCTTTTTCGAAACACAAGCTGGAAAATTGCCTGAATTTTCTTTACATCTTCGACGCCTACGGAAAGTTTGCAACTAATGAATGAATTAACTTACGAGAGCGGCGTTTCTGCTCCCAGGCTCAGATGAGCCTGGGCAAAATAAAAAAATCGTTAGAAATTTAAAAAAATAAAAAAAACCTCTTTTTTTTGCAAGCAAGATGCTCATGTGCGTGATGTTTGTGTAAAAAATGGTGGAGTTTGGATATACGAGGAGCGCGTGACAAAAAAGACAAAATTCGGCTCTGTGAGTTAGGTTACTGTTCGCGCACTGTTTGGGCCGATTTTCTCTTTTTGCCACGAGCTCCTCAGATGTTCAAACGGGATGAAATTTTTCACGGATATGCACACGAACATCTTCCATTAAAAAAATTCAGATATTTTTTGAATTTACTGTAGCTCGGGAGCAGATGAGCCCGCACACCCGAGTTGGATTTTCGTTAACTTACGCAAAAAAAAAAGAGAATGAATTAACTTACGAAAGGTTGAGCCATGGAGAAATCAGGAGAGGTTAGTTGAAAAATGACGGGAGGTATTAGTCCTTAAGTTGATTCCGTAGGGACTCTTGCGTAAGTTAAGCATTTTGCATCTAAAATTGCACCTTGGTTAGGCAACACACCTTTGGTACATTTGGGGCGTACTTTCTTAAGAGGCTCCTCGCCAACTCCTCGCCACCAGGCAGCTTGACGAGCGAGCGATCGAAGGAAGGTGCCGTCACCGCATGTGCCTCGCCACGGCATGCCGCCGCCCACGCCTCGACGAACGTCCACAACGACCGCCCGTCGGCGACACCGTGGTGCACCGTCACCCCGACCGCCACACCGCCCTCGAAGCGCGTGGCCTGCACGGCCAGCACGGGGGTCGGCAACTCGCCCATGTCCACCCCCGGCACCAGCCGCTCGAGCACGCGCACGTCGTGCTCCTCGTCGCCGGCCAGGTGTCTCATGTCGCCATCACACTCCGCGACGACGAACCTGACGCCGTCCGAGGTGGAGCAGGCGATGGCAACGTCGCCGGTGTCCTCAAGGTGGACGAGCTTGCCGGCCAGCGGCGCGAAGCTGCCCAGAGTCGCGGCCAGGGAGGATCTGAGGGACAGGAGAATGTCGTCGAACGGCGGCATGTCTTGGCCCTCGTACAGCAGGACGTGCTGCAGCTCAGGGAGGACGACCCACGGCGCCTCCATCGCCGTGAGCTTGATCGGCCCCGGTGGCGGCGCCGCGGTTGCCGGCACGTTGACGTAGCTCGCGTGGATTACTCTAACCGACGACATGGCGCGCCTGAGCAAGCAGTGGTGAGCAGAGAGCACGGGTGCACGGCGCCTTATACTCCCAAGCCAGTGAACGAAAACTAGCACGTACGGCCATGTTCCTGATTGTGGACATGTAATTAATTCTAGATCTATCATTCCAGCCAAAAGAAAATATCTAGATCGATGGTACCCTACTGACTACTACCCTACAACAACCATGACAGTTCTGCGCCTCGCTCTATCTTGAAGCGTCAAATTTTCAGTGGTCAATTCTGTTAGATTTTATGGGCCTCGCCCACTAAATATTGCGTCTCACCAACGACATGGCACGCCTGAATGATAGGAGCTGACAAAGTGAGGAGAAAGAGCACGGGCGCACGGCCAAGGACATAAGCATGTTCCTCTCTGCGGCCGACCGACATGTAACTAATTCTGGATGTACGATAAAAGAGCAATTTATGCACCACCACGGGTAGGCGTACCAGCTATGAAAAACAGAGAGTGAGCTGGGGTCACTTGAGAATCATTCTGAAAAATCAAACAAAAATAAAACAAATCAAGTAAAATGAACAAACTCACAACAACATATACATTCGCAGTACCCACCTGCAAAATTCCATATATACATTTGTTTATTGAAGTATTACACAAAAAAGATAAATACATGGTTTCACTCTATATGGATACATTATTTTTTTCACAACCGACAAATGAATTTATTAATGAAATCTTACACATATATGTGTCACATCTAAGTTGTACATGCACAGTGTTATTCATAATTTATGAAACTACGAGATTTTCCACATTATAAGCAACATATACATAGAGATATAATATAAGCAACTCCACATCAGCACATAAACTTATTCTTGATCGTTTGAACCAGAAAAAAGAAACTATGAACCAAAACATAGTGTATAAGACTCTCTCTCTGTGTGTGTGTCGACGCGGGAAATGTGAAGACGGAAGGGAGTAGGACCGAATTTTTTATTATTAATAATTAATATTCTAGTAATTCTGAAACTAATAAACACTAATGAGAAATTTGAAAAATAGAAAGGATGCTAGGAATAACAGCGTCCAACGCTGGACGCCAGTACCAACAACGTCCAAGGTTGGACGATCTTATAAACAACGTCCATTGTTTGGTTCGAGCAGACTCGCCTGGCTACCTCCGACCTTCAACTTGTACCCATAGCCATCTCCGCAGGACCAAAGCTAGACTCCGTCACCTCTAGCCCGCCGAAAATGGCGTTCCACAACGCCGCCTTCAGGAGAGTATATAGCATAAAACTACCACATTACAGGCTAGTGCTACAAAAAACTATCATTTTTTTAATTTTTTAAAATGCTACCACTATTTTGGCTGGCTGTTCTAAAAAACCCAAATGACTGAAGCGTTAACTTTTAATCGCGATTATGACAACGCTGGCCCACCCGTCAGGTCTGATGTGGTGTCAAAGTGAACCCGTTATCTTTGACCGTTAGGTTGACTGTTATGACAGGTGGAGCCCACACGAGTAACTTTTGAAAAAAGGCAATCAGGTCCCTAAAAAAAGCAATCGGGTCCCTAAAAAAATGGAAAAAAGCAATCAGGCCCCTACTTGCTGCCGGCAAGCTCATCCCGCCGCGGCTGCCAAGTCGCCGGAAGGATCCGCTGCTCCGGCCGCCGTCGGCCACTGCTCCAGGCCCGGCCGCTGCCTCGCCGCATCCTCCGCTCGGGGCCCAGCCGACCGTCGCCGGCCCCGCCTCTGCCTGCTCGGCCTGACCGCCGCCGGCGTCCGACTTGGCCTGCTTGGCCCGGCCGCTGTTGCCCCGGCTCCGGCAGCCGCCGCCTCCGCCTCGTCTGCGGTCCGGCCGCTCCTTGCCGTATCTCCGCCCGACCGCTGCTGCCCTGGCTCCGGCAGCCGCCGCCTCCGCCTCGCCTGCTTGGGGCCGCTGCTGCCCCGGCTTCGGCAGCCGCCGCCTCCGCCTCGCCTGCTCGGTCCGCCCGCTTTGGAGCAGGGGGAGGAGCGGAGGAGGAGAGAGGAGGACTGGAGGTGGGGGCGCCTCTAGGGATGGCGGAAGCATTCGCCGGCGACAACGAGGCGGAGGTCTCTTTCCTCTTGTGGCTGGAAGTAGGAGGAGAGGGTTGACCCTGACTTGTGGGCTCCACATTAAAATTAACAGTCAACAAACGGTCAAATGATTTTTCTTCTGACGCGTGGACCCTCCCTGTCATAAACCTGATCAAAACTTAACGATTCGGTAACTAGTGTTTTTTGGAACAGCCTACCAAAATAGTGGTAGCATTTTGAAAAATTAAAAAAACCGGTAGCTTTTCGGAACGACTGTCTGTAATGTGGTAGTTTTTTGCTATATACTCCCTTCAGGAAGGTAACGACGTCCACAGCTGCCGCCGCCGGCCTTGCGCAAGCCATACAATGATTACCCTCTGGCATGCACTCTCCGCCTTCGAGATCATCATTGATCGCCGAACACCGGACACCATGCCGCATGCATGCCAATGGCTGGGGTAGCCGTCGGTAGCCCGCACCGCCGCACCCAGCAGCCTGCGCCACCTGCCAGCTGTCACACCGCCGGTAGGACGCCGTCCCGTGGCCGCTTCGGTGCACCGCTGCGCCCGTTGTCCAACACGGCGTCCATGCTTGCCCGAACTGGCCCGAGCCCGACCTCCTGTGCATGGAAGAGCAAACATCCCCACCGCCGCCTACGTTAACCGGGCGAACGTGCCCTCTAGCAATGACTAGGGAGTAGGGAGAGGGGGAGGCGGAAGCCCAATGATGGTGGCTAGGGTTAGCCTCAGGTAGCTCGAGGGAGCGACCCATAAGGGAGAAGGGAAAGAGGGGAGGTCTCCTGACTAGCTCACCACTCGAGTTGATTTCTTAGTAGCATATGAGTGTACTGGAGCACACTGTCCATGGTTCAATCGCTGGAGGCTTTCGCCCTCAAGGCAACCCAGAAAGCAACTAAGTCACAGGTGTAGAATGCACAATTAGACTTGTTTGCGACAGTTTTGGTAGCTAATGAGTTAGAAATACATACATTCAAGTGTTGTAAGACGATTTTACGTTTAATTTGGCAAAAGCAAACCGTGCTAGAATGGTACAAATGGGTGTTTCAGTGATTTGTTATCGATGCCTTACAACCATCATAAAATATCCAAAGCTCACATATTAAATCTATTAGAGGAAATACTCTTAGTATAGTTAAATAAGAGCACCTGATTGAACCACATAACTGGATGTTGTTTGTAATAGCGTACAGCTATGGACGTCATTCACAATAGCGTCCAGCCTGGACGCAGTTGTATATAGCGTCCTTCCTATTTTTCAAATTTTGGCCCACCCACTATCAATTTTCTAATTGCTGCAATACTAATTACTATCAATAAAAAATCGGGCTGTAAGACAAGTGAGGTGACGAGTTGATGGACTAACCAGCATGTTTGACATTTTGATGCAGAGGCCGGGGCTTATCCTCCTTTTCAAAGAAAAAAACCCAGCATGTTTCTGATGTAGCCGCTGGGAGCGAACGAATTGCCACCACTGACGTGCCAACCCCGTGCCTCGTCAGACGGGCCACAGAGCATCGCGCGAAAACGGCCGAGACGGAGGATGCGCTCCTTGAGGCGTTCGATCTGCCGCGCATCCAAGGTGAACGTACAACGCGTGCTAGTCTCGTCTACGACCGATCATGGCGGTGCCGCCTGCTCTCGCCGGAACAAGGCAGCAGTTAAACGACTTCGTTTTGTCGCAAACGTCACCAACGAAACGAACAGAGGCTAGCTGAACATACCAAAGGCAGATCTGGCACGAACTTACGCAGGACGCTCCTGGCCAGCTCTTGGCCGCCGGGTAGCTTCACAAGCGAGCGGTCAAAGCACGGTGCCGTGGCCGGCGTCTCGCCCCGGCACGTTGCCGCCCAAGCCTCCACAACGTCCACAGCGACCGCCCATCTGCGACGGCATGGTGCACCATAACCCCGACTGCCACGCCGCCCTCGAAGCGCGTGGCCTGCACGGCCAAAACGGGGGCCGGCAGCTCGCCCATGTCCACGTCCGGCACGAGCCGCTCGAGCACGCGCAGGTCGTGCTCCTCGTCACCGGCGAGCCGGCCGATATTGGCGTCGGACTCCGCGACGACGAACTTGACGACGTCGGTGGCGGAGCAGCTGATGGCGACGTCCCCCGCTTCCTCCAGGTAGACCAGCTTCCCGGCGAGCGGCGCAAAGCTGACTAGAGTCACGACGAGGGAGGACCGGAGGGACTGGAGAATGGCGTCAAAGGGTGGCATGTCCGGGCCCTCGTAGAGCAGGACGTTCTGCAGCACCGGGAAGGCGACCCACCGCACCTCCAATGCGGTGAGCTTGATCGGCTCCGGCGGTGGCCTGGCGGTCTCCGGCACACTGACATAGGTCGAGTCGATAATTTCCACCGACGGCATGGCGCGCTTGAAACTGGCACTCCTACCTTTGTTTGTGTGGATGATAGGAGCTCACGATCGACATAATTATGGACATGTAATTAAATTCTGGATCCACGATGGTACAGCAATAATTCTGACACCACGCGGTGGCTGCGGCACGTTGACAGCTACTCCCTCCCGCATAAGTCTGTTTAGACATTCCACTCTAGAAATACATCCGAATGTATGTAGACACCTTTTAAAATATATGTTCACTCATTTTGTTTTGTATATATCTATAGTAAAAATATTTAAAAAAATTATATTTAAAAACGGAGGGAGTAGTATGAAAAACACGGAGTGAGTTGGGTCACTTGAGAATCATTCTGAAAAATCAAAACAAAATTTTCATGTAAAAAAGAACAAATGCACAAGTACATATGCATTTGCACTACGTTCCTGTAAAATTTCATATATTCTCTATCCGTTTCAATTTGAACTAAAACCACGACAATAATTATCGAACGGAGGGAGTACATTTGTTTACTGAATTATGGCAAAAAAAGATAAATACATGTATTCGCTATATAGATACATTCTTTGCTTTCCACAGCGACATAAATGAATTCGTTAATGAAATTTTATAGGTAAAAAAAATGTAGATCTGATCCAGATTTACATGTGGGATGTTATTCAAAATTTCTGAAACTATGAGATGTGATTATTCTTTTCTGAAATTTCTGGCTCCGAGTGAGCTACGAGACACAACTCGATGTACTCTCTATATAAAAACAATTTAGCTACATGTACCGTTGATCTTGCTTTGTGATTCGTGCTGCTATTTTCTTATTTTTTGTGAGGTGTTCGAGCTGTGCTAAATTGACTGACAACATATTTGGGTTAGTCGACTCCTTAACGGGCCGAAGCCCATTACTAGGAGCGACCTAGCCTTCCCATTTCTCCCCTTTTTCCTGTTTTTATCTGTTTTTGCTTTTATTTTTATTAGTTAGTTTCGAATTTTCCTTTTGTAGGTATTTTTGAACTGTTGGGCGAGTGTAAATGTATAAACAGATACTATACAATATGTGCGAAAATTGTATTATTATATGATTAATCTTTACATATTAAAAAAGTACAATTTCAGTGCAAAGTTGTGTGCAAGTTCTTTTCTATTTTGCTTCTTCTTAAAGTGTAATACCAATGCTACTAATTCATTCTTCCTTTTAAAACTTTATTATTTATTTTTAGTTTTATTTTACTTATTTCCCATTTTAAGGTTAATAGCAAGGCCACTAATTTATTTGTATGTAGGATTTTTTTTGTGAAGCATTATCATATGTTTATTCTTGCATATTTGAAAAGCTTAAATTTTGTATATACTGTGTGCAAATTTATCATTGTTTGGAACTAATTCATTATTACTTAGGAAACTTCATTATTTTGATTTTGTTTTGGTTTATTTATTTATTTTCTTTCTTTGGTAATACCAATGCCATGAATTACACTTACGTATATTCCTACTCGTGCATATTTAGAAAAAATGTTTTCTATATATAGTGTGCAAGTTTTGTCATTGTTTGCATTAGATTTTTAAATTATTATTTCTTCTTAAAGGTTAATACCAATGCCACTAATTCATTCTTCCTTAGAAAACCTCATTGTTTTGATTTTGTTTTAGTTTTTACTTTATTTTTTCTTCTTGAAGGGTAACAACAACGCCACCAATTCATGTTCTCTTATAAAATTAATTGTTTTGACTTTTTTTTGATTTGTTTCTTTCTTATTGAAGGTCAATGGCAGTGCCACTAATTGATTACTTCTGAGGAAACATCTTTTTTGCGGAATTCCACTATTATACGATCATTCTTGCATATTATAAAAACGTGCAATTTCCGTGTAAATGGTGTGCAATTTTGATTTGCCAACAAGCTGAATATTTATTTGCAATGACATTCAAAAGAAGGAAAACTAATAAGAGTTGTGATGATCTATTCGACAAAAATTTCCATGTGAATAAGCACATGGTTTTTAGGAGTCGCAAAACTTTCCGAATTGCCATGACTTAGGGAACAAACTTCCTGAATTTTCCATGTGAAAAACAGTACAAGTAAGTAATGCCATGTTTTATAAATATAAAATGTTTAAGATTTCCCATGAGACCATAAGAAACACTTTTTGAACATTTTCCATTGTGTATAAAATATTTTTTTTCTTAGAAATGCAAAATTATCTACATTTGCCATGTGACAAGTAGAAACATTTCCAAAAGTTGCCATGATTTACGAAAACAAAATTGCTAACATTACCGTGTGAACATTAAATTAATTCTCTAAAATTGCCATGTTATGGAGGAATAATTCTCTACGAATGCCATGTGTACAAAACAAATTTTCCTACAAGTTGCCATGCAACCCTAAACAAAAAAAGAAGTTGCCATGCACCAGGATAGAACACTTGCCATGGTCCAACACCACTACACCTAACCCCCCACAAATTTTTTTCCCACCCCCTAAGTTCAACAAATAGCTGCTCTATCCATAGAACATGATGTGTACTGCTACCTCTTGAGCATGCGTTGGTTTTCCCTTGAAGAGGAAAGGGTGATGCAGCAAAGTAGCGTAAGTATTTCCCTCATTTTTTGAGGACCAAGGTATCAATCTAGTAAGAGACTACATGCAAGTCCCTCGTACCTACACAAACAAATAAGAACCTTGCAACCAACGCGATAAAGGGGTTGTCAATCCCTTCACGGCCACTTGCAAAAGTGAGATCTGATAAAGATAATAAGATAAATATTTTTGGTATTTTTATGATATAGATTGGAAAGTAAAGATTGCAAAATAAACGGCGACAGAAATAGCAAATTAACGGAAGATTAATGTGATGGAAGATAGACACGGGGGCCATAAGTTTCACTAGTGGCTTCTCTCAAGAGCATAAGTATTACGGTGGGTAAACGAATTACTGTCGAGCAATTGATAAAATTGAGCATAGTTATGAGAATATCTAGGTATGATCATGTATATAGGCATCACGTCCGTGACAAGTAGACCGAAACGATTCTGCATCTACTAATATTACTCTACACATCGACCGCTATCCAGCATGCATCTAGAGTATTAAGTTCATAAGAACAGAGTAACGCATTAGTCAAGATTACATGATGTAGAGGAATAAACTCAAGCAATATGATATAAACACCATCTTTTTATCCTCGATGGCAATAATACAATACGTGCCTTGCTGCCCCTGCTGTCACTAGGAAAGGACACCACAAGATTGAACCCAAAGCTAAGCACTTCTTCTATTGCAAGAAAGATCAATCTAGTAGGCCAAACCAAACAGATAATTCGAAAAGACTTGCAAAGATATCAAATCATACATATAAGAATTCAGAAAAGAACCAAATATTTTTCATAGATAATCTTGATCATAAACGCACAAGTCATCGGATCTCGACAAACACACCACAAAAAGAACTACATCGAATAGATCTCCAAGAGAATCGAGGAGAACTTTGTATTGAGATCCAAAGAGAGAGAAGAAGCCATCTAGCTAAGAACTATGGACCCGAAGGTCTACGGTAAACTACTCACACATCATCGGAGAGGCTGTGGTGTTGATGTAGAAGCCCTCCGTGATCGATTCCCCCTCCGGCGGAGCGCCGGAAAAGGCCCCAAGATGGGATCTCATGTGTACAGAAGGTTGCGGCGGTGGAAATAGGGTTTCGTGGTGCTCTCGGATATTTTCGGGGTATATGAGTATATATAGGCGAAAGAAGTAGGTCGGTGGAGCCACGAGGGTGGGGGCGCGCCTCCCTACCTCGTGGCCGCCTCGTTGCTTCCTTGACATCCACTCCAAGTCTCCTGGATTGAGTTTGTTCCAAAAATAACTCTCGCGAAGGTTTCATTCCGTTTGGACTCCGTTTGATACTCCTTTTCTGCGAAACACTGAAATAGGCAAAAAACAACAATTTGCACTGGGCCTTCGGTTAGTAGGTTAGTCCCAAAAATAATATAAAAGTGCATAATAAATCCCATTAAACATCCAAAACAGATAATATAATAGCATGGAACAATAAAAAATTATAGATACGTTGGAGACGTATCAAGCATCCCCAAGCTTAATTCCTGCTCGTCCTCGAGTAGGTAAATGATAAAAACAGAATTTTTGATGTGGAATGCTACCTAGCATAATTCTCAATGTAATTTTCTTTATTGTGGCATGAATGTTTAGATCCGAAAGATTCAAGACAAAAGTTTAATATTGACATAAAAATAATAATACTTCAAGCATACTAACAAAGCAATCATGTCTTCTCAAAATAACATGGCCAAAGAAAGTTATCTCTACAAAATTATATAGTCTGGCTATGCTCTATCTTCATCACACAAAATATTAAAATCATGCACAACCCCGATGACAAGCCAAGCAATTGTTTCATACTTTGATGTTCTCAAACTTTTTCAATCTTCACGCAATACATGAGCGTGAGCCATGGACATAGCACTATATGTGAAATAGAATGGTGGTTGTGGAGAAGACAAAAAGGAGAAGATAGTCTCACATCAACTAGGCATATCAACGGGCTATGGAGATGCCCATCAATAGATATCAATGTGAGTGGGTAGGGATTGCCATGCAACGGATGCACTAGAGCTATAAGTGTATGAAAGCTCAACAAAAAGAAACTAAGTGGGTGTGCATCCAACTCGCTTGCTCACGAAGACCTAGGGCATTTTGAGGAAGCCCATCATTGGAATATACTAGCCAAGTTATATAATGTAAAATTCCCACTAGTATATGAAAGTGACAACATAGGAAACTCTCTATCATCAAGATCATGGTGCTACTTTGAAGCACAAGTGTGGTAAAAGGATAATAACATTGTCCCTTCTCTCTTTTTCTCTCATCTTTTTTTATTTGGGCCTTTTCTCTTTTTTTATGGCCTTTTTTTTTCTTTTCCTTTTTTTTATTTTCGTCCAGAGTCTCATCCCGACTTGTGGGGGAATCATAGTCTCCATCATCCTTTCCTCACTTGGGACAATGCTCTAATAGTGATGATCATCACACTTTTATTTACTTACAACTCAAAAGTTACAACTCAATACTTAGAACAAAATATGACTCTATGTGAATGCCTCCGGCGGTGTACCGGGATATGCAATGAATCAAGAGTGACATGTATGAAAGAATTATAAAGGTGGCTTTGCCACAAGTATGATGTCAACTACATGATCATGCAAAGCAATATGACAATGATGAAACGTGTCATAACAAATGGAATGGTGGTAAGTTGCATGGCAATATATCTCGGAATGGCTATGGAAATGCCATAATAGGTAGGTATGGTGGCTGTTTTGAGGATGATATATGGTGGGTGTATGATACCGGCGAAAGGTGCGCGGTATTAGAGAGGCTAGCAATGGTGGAAGGGTGAGAGTGCGTATAATCCATGGACTCAACATTAATCATAAAGAACTCACATACTTATTGCAAAAATCTATTAGTTATCAAAACGAAGTACTACGCGCATGCTCCTTGGGGGATAGATTGGTAGGAAAAGACCATCGCTCGTCCCCGACCGCCACTCATAAGGAAGACAATCAATAAATAAATCATGCTCCGACTTCATCACATAACGGTTCACCATACGTGCATGCTACAGGAATCACAAACTGTAGAACAACTATTTCTCAAATTCACAACTACTCAGCTAGCATGACTCTAATATCACCCTCTTCATATCTCAAAACAATCATAAATAATCAAACTTCTCATAGTATTCGATGCACTTTATATGATAGTTTTTATTATACCTATCTTGGATGTTCATCATATTAGGACCAATTTTATAGCCAAAGCAAATTACCATGCTGTTTTATAAGACTCTCTAAATAATATAAGTGAAGCATGAGAGATCAATAATTTCTATAAAATAAAACCACCACCGCGCTCTAAAAAGATATAAGCGAAGCACTAGAGCAAAATTATCTAGCTCAAAAAATATAAGTGAAGCACATAGAGTATTCTAATAAATTCCGATTCATGTGTGTCTCTCTAAAAGGTGTGTACAGCAAGGATGATTGTGGTAAACTAAAAAGCAAAGACTCAAATCATACAAGACGCTCCAAGCAAAACACATATCATGTGGTGAATAAAAATACAGCCTCAAGTAAAGTTACCGATAGACGAAGACGAAAGAGGGGATGCCTTCCGGGGCATCCCCAAGCTTAGGCTTTTTGTTATCCTTGAATTTTACCTTGGGGTGCCTTGGGCATCCCCAAGCTTAGGCTCTTGCCACTCCTTGTTCCATAATCCATCAAATCTTTACCCAAAAACTTGAAAACTTCACAACACAAAACTCAACAGAAAATCTCATGAGCTCCGTTAGCGAAATAAAACAAACCACCACAATAAGGTACTGTAATGAACTCATACTTTATTTATATTGGTGTTAAACCTACTTTATTCCAACTTCTCTATGGTTCATATCCCACGATACTAGCCATAGATTCATCAAAAATAAGCAAACAACACACGAAAAACAGAATCTGTCAAAAACAGAACACTCTGTAGCAATCTGATTTGTTCGAATACTTCTGGAACTCCAAGTATTCTGAAAAACTAGGACAACCTGGAAAATTTGTATATTGATCTACTGCAAAAATAATTTGCAATTTATCACGTTCTCGTGAATTTTAACAATTATTTTTGTGAGCGCAAAGTTTCTATCTTTTTCAGCAAGATCAAACAACAATCACCCAAGAAGATCCTATTGGTTCTACTTGGCACAAACACTAATTAAAACATAAAACCACACCCACACAAAGGCTAGATGAATTATTTATTACTAAACAGGAACAAAAAGCAAGGAACAAAAATAAAATCGGGTTGCCTCCCAACAAGCGATATCGTTTAACGCCCCTAGCTAGGCATTGATAATTTTAATGATGCTCACATGAAAGACAAGATTTGAAGCACAAAGAGTGCATCTTAAAACACGTAACAAACACATCTAAGTCTAACATACATCCTATGCATAGGCATCTTATAGGCAAACAAATTATCAAGGCAAGCAAAAACTAGCATATGCAAGGAAGCGGAAAGAAACAATAGCAATCTCAACATAACGAGAGGTAATTTAGTAACATGAAAATTTCTACAACCATATTTTCCTCTCTCATAATAATTTCATGTGGGATCATATTCAAATTCAACAGTATAGCTTTCACATAAGATTTTCTCTACATGATCCACATGCATGAAAAGTTGACACTCTTCCAAAATAGTGGAAATATCATTAACTAAAGTCATGACCTCTCCAAACCCACTTTTATCAAAAACTTCATAAGATTGAACATTATCCAAATATGTGGGATCTAAAGTTTATACTCTTCCAAACCCACTTTCAGTATTATTGCAAACATTATTATCAATCTCATATTCATCATGGGGCTTAAATAAATTTTCAAGATTGTAAGAAGAATCACCCCAATCATGATCATTGCAACAAGTAGAGTTCATAGCAAAACTGGCATCCCCAAGCTCAGGGTTCTGCATATTATTAGCACAATTTACATCAATAGAATTCATAATAAAATCATTGCAGTCATGCTTTTTAGTCAAAGGTCTATCGTGAATCGCTTCATAAAGTACTTCATCACAATTTTCAGATTCACGAATTTCAAGCAAAACCTCATAAAGATAATCTAGTGCACTCAACTCACTAGCAATAGGTTCATCATAATTGGATCCCTTAAAGATTTTAGCAAGTGGATAAGGATCCATAAACTTTTAGCAAGCGAAGATGCAAGCAAAAAGAAGGTACATGGCAACACGAGCAAACAAAAGGACGAACGGAAGAAGGGCGAAGAATAGGCAAAGGTGAAGTGGGGGAGAGGAAAACGAGAGGCAAATGGCAAATAATGTAATGCAAGGGATAAGAGTTTGTGATGGGTACTTGGTATGTCTTGACTTGTGCATAGATCTCCCCGGCAACGGCGCCAGAAATCCTTCTTGCTACCTCCTGAGCATGCGTTGGTTTTCCCTTGAAGAGGAAAGGGTCATGCAGCAAAGTAGCGTTAATATTTCCCTCAGTTTTTGAGAACCAAGGTATCAATCCAATAGGAGACTACACGCAAGTCCCTCGTACCTACACAAACAAATAAGAACCTTGCAACCAACGCGATAAAGGGGTTGTCAATCCCTTCACGACCACTTGTAAAAGTGAGATCTGATAAAGATAATAAGATAAATATTTTTGGTATTTTTATGATATAGATTGGAAAGTAAAGATTGCAAAATAAACGGTGACAGAAATAGCAAATTAACGGAAGATTAATATGATAAAAGATAGACCCGGGGGCCATAGGTTTCACTAGTGGCTTCTCTCAAGATAGCATATTCTACGGTGGGTGAACAAATTACTGTCGAGCAATTGATAGAAAAGCGCATAGTTATGAGAATATCTAGGCATGATCATGTATATAGGCATCACGTCCGTGACAAGTAGACCGAAACGATTCTGCATCTACTACTATTACTCCACACATCGACTGCTATCCAGCATGCATCTAGAGTATTAAGTTCATAAGAACAGAGTAACGCATTAGGCAAGATGATATGATCTAGAGGGATAAACTCAAGCAATATGATATAAACCCCATCTTTTTATCCTTGATGGCAACAATACAACACGTGCCTTGCTGTCCCTGCTGTCATTGGGAAAGGACACCGCAAGATTGAACCCAAAGCTAAGCACTTCTCCCGTTGCAAGAAAGATCAATCTAGTAGGCCAAACCAAACTGATAATTCGAAGAGACTTGCAAAGATATCAAATCATACATATAAGAATTCAGAAAAGAACCAAATATTGTTCATAGATAGTCTTGATCATAAACCCACAATTCATCGGATCTCGACAAACACAGTGCAAAAAGAAGTACATCAAATAGATCTCCAAGAGAATCGAGGAGAACTTTGTATTGAGATCCAAAGAGAGAGAAGAAGCCATCTAGCTAATAACTATGGACCCGAAGGTCTGCGGTAAACTACTCACACATCATCGGAGAGGCTATGGTGTTGATGTAGAAGCCCTCCGTGATCGATTCCCCCTCCGGCGGAGCGCCGGAAAAGGCCCCAAGATGGGATCTCACGGGTACAGAAGGTTGCGGCGGTGGAAATAGGGTTTCGTGGTGCTCTCGGATGTTTTCAGGGTATATGAGTATATATAGGCGGAAGAAGTAGGTCGGTGGAGCCACGAGGGGCCCACGAGGGTGGGGGCACGCCTCCCTACCTCGTGGCCACCTCGTTGCTTCCTTGATGTCCACTCCAAGTCTCCTGGATTGCGTTTGTTCCAAAATAACTCTCCCGAAGGTTTCATTCCGTTTGGACTCCGTTTGATATTCCTTTTCTGTGAAACACTGAAATAGGCAAAAAAACAGCAATTTGCACTGGTCCTTTGGTTAGTAGGTTAGTCCTAAAAATAATATAAAAGTGCATAATAAAGCCCATTAAACATCCAAAACAGATAATATAATAGCATGGAAGAAGCAAAAAAACCAGCAGTTTGCCTGGATCAACAAGCAACGGCTCCCATCTCGTCGTCGTCAATGGCCCCCATAGCACCGTGTTCTCTCTTGTGCCACGTCGAGGCGAGAGAAGGGAGTGGGTCGGGATCCACCCAATGCGACCTCCATCATGCTGCTGACCCAACAACCACCGTAGGTGGATGAAGACTTGACGTATTCTGTTTTGTAGTAGACTAGGGTGCGGTAGCCGGTGCAGTCGTTCGGGCGCCAAGGGTGTGGTAACCGGCATGGCATTTGCTGGGTGCGGTCGACCAGTGGACGCCGTAGCCGATGCAGTCACCAGGGGGCGAGGTCATCAACGGTCGACTTTCGACGGTCGACTTAGGACCAACAAATCTAGTATAGATAGAAAAAGAATTAATTGTTTTGGACGCCGATAACTGCCACATGTGTGTCATGTAGTAACACCGCCTACATGTTTTTTACACTAAAGTTGCCATCCAAAAAACACAAATCTCAAAAAAAAGTGAAAGTTGCCATGTGTTTCACAACTAAAGTTGCCATCCTCTTGAAACTAAAATTGATATCAAAAACGTATCGGCGGAATTGTTTCGTGCCACACGTGTGGGTGATGACCCACAAGTATATGGGATCAATTGTAGCCTTTTCGATAAGTAAGAGTGTCGAACCCAACAGGAGCAGAAGGAAATGGCAAGTGGTTTTCAGCAAGGTGATGTCTGCAAGTGCTGAAATTGTAAGTAGCAGAGTAGTTTGACAGCAACATAATTTGTAACGAGCAAGTAACGGTAATGGTAACAAAAGTGCAGTAAGGTAGCCCAATCTTTTTGAGGCAAAGGATAGTCTAAAACGGTCTCTTATAATAAGCAAAGCATTCTTGAGGGTACACGGGAATTTTGTCTAGTCACTTTCATCATGTTGATTCGATTCGTGTTCGCTACTTTGATAATTTGATATGTGGCTGGACCGGTGCTTAGCTGCTGTTCTTACTTGAACAAACCTCCTACTTATGATTAACCCCCTAGCAAGCATTCGCAACTACGAGAAAAGTATTAAGCAGAAATTCTAACCATAGCATTAAACTTTTGGATCCAATCGGTCCCTTACGGAATATCGCATAAACTAGGGTTAAAATTTCCGCCACTCTCGCAACCCAGCATCTAATAACTACTCCACAATGCATTCCCTTAGGCCCAAATATGGTGAAGTGTCATGTAGTTAACATTCACATGACACCACTAAGGGAATCACAACATACATACTATCAAAATATCGAACACATATCAAGTTCACATGATTACTTGCAACATGATTTCTCCCGTGACCTCAACAACAAAAGTAACTACTCACAAATGATAATCATGCTCAAGATCAGAGGGGTATTAAATAGCATAATAGATCTGAACATATAATCTTCCACCAAATAAACCATATAGTAATCAACTACAAGATGTAATCAACACTACTAGTCACCCACAAGCACCAATCTATAGTTCCGGCACACAGATTGAACACAAGAGATGAACTAGGGTTTGAGAGGAGATGGTGTTGTTGAAGATGTTGATGGAGATTGCCCTCCCCAAGATGGTAGAGTTGTTGGTGATGATAATGACGATGATTTCCCACTCTGGGAGGGAAGTTCCCCCGGCGGAATCGCTCCGCCGGAGGGAAAATTTGCTCCTGCCCAAGTTCCGCCTCGAGACGGCGGCGCTCCATCTCGAAAGTCCTCTCCTTATTTTTTTCTAGGTCAAAATGACTTATATACCAGAACATGGGCACCGGAGGTGGCCTGGGCTGAGCACAACCCACCAGGGCGCGCCTGGGGGGCCATGCGCGCCCTGGTGTCTTGTGCTCACTAGATGGCCCCCCTCCGATGGTTATTTGCTCCAGTATTTCTTATTTATTCCATAAAAAATCCCCGTGAAGTTTCAGCTCATTTGGAGTTGTGCAGAATAGGTGGCCTGACGTAGCTTTTCCAGGTCCAGATTTCCAGCTGCCGGAATTCTCCCTCTTTGTGTGTACCTTGCATATTATGAGAGAAAAGGCATTAGAATTACTCCAAAAAGTATTATTATGCATAAAAACATTATAAATAACTGTAGGTAAACATCCGGGCAGCCCACATCTGGCGAGCGCAGCGGCAATGACTTGGGCGGCACGGCCCCCTCTCCCTTCCCCTGGCGGAATCTCGTTCGCGGAGCTTCTGGCGGCGCGGCGCGCATAGGCTTTGGCGGCAGCCCTGTTCTGCGGAGTTGGCGGTGGTGGGTTTGCTTCGTCTGGTGGTGCTGCCTGGGTGGCAGTGATACGTCTCCGTCATATCTACTTTTCCAAACACTTTTGCCCTTGTTTTGGACTCTAACTTGCATGATTTGAATGGAACTAACCCGGACTGATGCTGTTTTCAGCAGAATTGCCATGGTGTTATTTTTGTGCAGAAACAAAAGTTCTCGGAATGACCTGAAACTTCACGGAGATTATTTTTTGGAAATAATAAAAAATACTGGTGAAAGAATCAAGGCCAGGGGGCCCACACCCTGTCCATGAGGGTGGGAGGCGCGCTGATACGTCCATTTTGCATCATGCTCTTATATCGATATTTATTGCATTATGGGCAGTTATTACACATTATGTCACAATACTTATGCCTATTCTCTCTTATTTTACAAGGTTTACATAAGGAGGGAGAATGCTGACAGCTGGAATTCTGGGCTGGAAAAGGAGCAAATATTAGAGACCTATTCTGCACAACTCCAAAAGTCATGAAACTCCACGAAAGTTGTTTTTGGAAATAATAAAAAATACTGAGCGGAAGAAATACCAGAGGGGTCCCACACCCTGGCCACGAGGGTAGGGGGCGCGCCCTACCCCCTTGGGCGCGCCCCCTGCCTCGTGGGCCCCCTGTTGGCCCTCTGGTGCCCATTTTCTGCTATATGAAGTCTTTCGTCCGAAGAAAAATCATAAGCAAGCTTTCGGGACGAGACTCCGCCACCAGGAGGCGGAACCAATCTAGGGCTCCGGCAGAGCTGTTCTGCCAGGGACACTTCCCTCCGGGAGGGGGAAATCATCGCCATCGTCACCTCTCATCGGGAGGGGGCCAATCTCCATCAACATCTTCACCAACACCATCTCCTCTCAAACCCTAGTTCATCTCTTGTATCCAATTCTTGTCTCTAAGTCTGGGATTGGTACCTGTAGGTTGCTAGTAGTGTTGATTACTCCTTGTAGTTGATGCTAATTGGTTTATTTGGTGGAAGATCATATGTTCAGATCCTATATGCATATTAATACTCCTCTGATTATGAACATGAATATGCTTTGTGAGTAGTTACGTTTGTTCCTGAGGACATGGGAGAAGTCTTGCTATTAGTAGTCATGTGAATTTGGTATTCGTTCGATATTTTGATGAGATGTATGTTGTCTCTCCTCTAGTGGTGTTATGTGAACGTCGACTACATGACATTTCACCATTGTTTGGGCCTAGAGGAAGCCATTGGGAAGTAATAAGTAGATGATGGGTTGCTAGAGTGACAGAAGCTTAAACCCTAGTTTATGCGTTGCTTCGTAAGGGGCTGATTTGGATCCATATGTTTCATGCTATGGTTAGGTTTACCTTAATACTTCTTTTGTAGTTGCGGATGCTTGCAATAGGGGTTAATCATAAGTGGGATGCTTGTCCAAGTAAGTACAGCACCCAAGCACCGGTCCACCCACATATCAAATTATCAAGGTACTGAACGCGAATCATATGAGCGTGATGAAAACTAGCTTGACGATAATTCCCATGTGTCCTCGGGAGCGCTTTTCTCTATATAAGAGTTTGTCCAGGCTTGTCCTTTATACAAAATGGATTGGGCCACCTTGCTGCACTTTATTTACTTTTGTTACTTGTTGCTCGTTACAAATTATCTTATCACAAAACTATCTGTTACCTATAATTTCAGTGCTTGCAGAGAATACCTTGCTGAAAACTGCTTATCATTTCCTTCTGCTCCTCGTTGGGTTCGACACTCTTACTTATCAAAAGGACTACGATAGATCCCCGATACTTGTGGGTCATCAAGACTCTTTTCTGGCGCCATTGCCGGGGAGTGAAGCGCCTTTGGTAGGTGGAAATTGGTAAGGAAAATTTTTATATAGTGTGCTGAAATTTATTGTCACTTTTTACTATGGAAAGTAATCCTCTGAGGGGCTTGTTTGGGGTATCTTCACCCCAACCAGTAGAGCAAAGAGTTGCTCCTCAACCTACTGAACCTACTGAAAATGAAAATGTCTACTTTGAAGTTCCTTCGGGTATGGTAGAAAAACTGCTAGCTAATCCTTTTGCAGGAGATGGAACATTACATCCTGATGAGCACCTAATCTATGTGGATGAGGTTTGTGGATTATTTAAGCTTGCAGGTATGCCCGATGATGTTATTAGGAAGAAGGTCTTCCCTTTATCTTTGAAGGGAGATGCATTGACATGGTATAGGCTATGTGATGATATGTGCGGATCATGGAACTACAAACGATTGAAATTGGAATTTCATCAGAAGTTTTATCCTATGCATCTTGTTCATCGTGATCGTAATTATATATATAATTTTTGGCCTCGCGAAGGAGAAAGCATCGCTCAAGCTTGGGGGAGGCTTAAGTCAATGTTATATGCATGCCCCAATCATGAGCTCTCAAGAGAAATGATTATTCAAAAAATTTATGCTCGGCTTTCTGATAACAATCGCACCATGCTCGATACTTCTTGTGCTGGCTCTTTTATGATGAAGACTATTGAATTCAAATGGGATTTATTGGAAAGAATTAAACGCAATTCTGAAGATTGGGACCTCAACGAAGGTAAGGAGTCAGGTATGACACCTAAGTTTGATTGTGTTAAATCTTTTATGGATACCGATGTTTTCCGTAAATTTAGCACTAAATATGGACTTGACTCTGAGATAGTAGCTTCTTTCTGTGAATCTTTTGCTACTCATGTTGATCTCCCTGAGGAGAAGTGGTTTAAATATCATCCTCCCATAGAAGTAAAATTAGATGCACCTATTAAAGTTGAAGAAAAGACTATCACTTATAATGATCCTATTGTTCCTACTGCTTATGTTGAGAAACCACCTTTCCCTGTTAGAATAAAGGATCATGCTAAAGCTTCAACTGTGGTTCGTAAAAGCAATATTAGAACTTATACACCTCCTGAGCAAGTGAAAGTTGAACCTAATATTGCTATTGTTAAAGATCTCTTAGCTGATAATATTGATGGGCATGTTATTTATTTTTGTGATGAAACTGCTAGAATTGCTAAACCTTGTGCTAAAGATAAACATAGAACTGTGGTAGGCATGCCTGTTATTTCTGTTAAAATAGGAGATCATTGTTATCATGGCTTGTGCGATATGGGTGCTAGTGCTAGTGCAATACCTATTGACTTATACAAAGAAATTATGCATGATATTGCACCTGCTGAGTTAGAAGATATTGATGTTACAGTTAAGCTTGCTAATAGAGATACTATATCACCCATGGGAATTGTTAGAGATGTTGAAGTCTTATGTGGGAAAACTAAATATCCGGCTGATTTTCTCGTTCTTGGTTCCCCACAAGATAGCTTTTGTCCCATTATATTTGGTAGACCCTTCTTAAACACTGTTAATGCTAAGATAGACTGCGAAAAGGATGTTGTTACTATTGGCCTAGGTGATATGTCTCATGAGTTCACTTTTCTAAATTTCGTAGACAACACCATGAAGAGGAATTGCCTAGTAAAGATGAAATTATTGGTCTTGCTTCTATTGTCGTGCCTCCTAGTGATCCTTTAGAACAATATTTGCTAGGCCATGAAAATGATATGTTTATGAATGAAAGAAGGGAAATAGATGAAGTGTTCTTTAAACATGGACCTATTCTGAAACACAACTTGCCTGTTGAAATTTTAGGAGATCCTCCTCCACCCAAGGGTGATCCCGTGTTTGAGCTTAAACCATTGCCTGATACTCTTAAATATGCTTATCTTGATGAAAAGAAGATATATCCTATTATTATTAGTGCTAACCTTTCAGAGAAGGACGAAGAAAAATTATTGAAAACTCTGAAGAAGAACCGTGCTGCTATTGTATATACTCTTGATGATCTTAAGGGCATTAGTCCCACTCTATGTCAACACAAAATAAATTTGGAGAAAGACGCCAAACCAGTTATTGATCATCAGCGATGGTTAAATCCTAAGATGAAAGAAGTGGTAAGAAAGGAAATATTAAAGCTCCTTGAGGCAGGTATAATCTATCCCGTTGCTGATAGTCAGTGGGTAAGTCCTGTCCATTGTGTCCCTAAGAAGGGAGGTATTACGGTCGTTCCTAATGATAAAGATTTATTGATTCCGCAAAGAATTATTACAGATTATAGGATGGTAATTGATTTCCGCAAATTAAATAAGGCTACAAAAAAAGATCATTACCCCTTACCTTTTATTGATCAAATGCTAGAAAGATTATCCAAACATACACATTTTTGCTTTCTAGATGGTTATTCTGGTTTCTCTCAAATACCTGTGTCAGCTGATGATCAAGCTAAGACCACATTTACTTGCCCTTTCGGTACTTTCGCTTATAGACGCATGCCTTTTTGGTTTATGTAATGCACCTGCTACCTTTCAAAGATGCATGATGGCTATATTCTCAGACTTTTGTGAAAAGATTTGTGAAGTTTTCATGGACGGTTTCTCCGTTTATGGATCCTCTTTTGATGATTGCTTGAGAAACCTTGATCAAGTTTTGCAGAGATGTGAAGACACTAACCTTGTCTTGAACTGGGAAAAGTGCCACTTTATGGTTAATGAAGGCATTGTCTTGGGGCATAAAATTCCTAAAGAGGTATTGAAGTTGATAAAGCTAAAGTTGATGCTATTGAAAAGATGCCATGTCCCAAGGACATCAAAGGTATAAGGAGTTTCCTTGGTCACGCTGGATTTTACGGGAGGTTCATTAAGGACTTCTCAAAAATTTCTCGGCCTCTGGCTAATCTATTACAAAAAGATATACCATTCGTCTTTGATGATGATTGTGTAGAAGCATTTGAAATACTTAAGAAAGCATTGATATCTGCACCTATTGTTCAGCCACCTCATTGGAATTTACCTTTTGAAATTATGTGTGATGCTAGTGGTTATGCTGTAGGTGTTGTTCTAGGGCAAAGAGTGGATAAGAAATTAAATGTTATTCAATATGCTAGTAAAACTCTAGACAATGCTCAGAGAAATTATGCTACTACTGAAAAAGAATTCTTAGCAGTTGTATTTGCTTGTGATAAGTTCAGACCTTATATTGTTGATTCTAAAGTAAGTATTCACATGGATCATGCTGCTATTAAATATCTTATGGAAAAGACAGATGCTAAACCTAGACTTATTAGATGGGTTCTCTTGCTAAAAGAATTTGATTTGCATATTATTGATAGAAAAGGAGCCGAGAACCCCATTACAGACAACTTGTCTAGGTTAGAAAATGTTCTTGATGACCCACTACCTATTGATGATAGCTTTCCTGATGAATAATTAAATGTCATAAATGCTTCTCGTACTGCTCCATGGTATGCTGATTATGCTAATTACATTGTTGCTAAATTTATACCACCTAGTTTCACATACCAGCAAAAGAAAAAGTTTTTCTATGACTTGAGACATTACTTTTGGGATGACCCACATCTTTATAAAGAAGGAGTGGATCGTGTTATTAGATGTTGTGTACCTGAGCATGAACAGGAACATATCCTACACAAGTGTCACTCCGAAGCTTATGGAGGACACCACGCTGGAGATAGAACTGCGCATAAGGTATTGCAATGCGGTTTTTATTGGCCTACTCTCTTCAAGGATGCCCGTAAGTTCGTCTTATCTTGTGATGAATTTCAAAGAATTGGTAATATTAGCAGACGTCAAGAAATGCCTATGAATTATTCACTTGTTATTGAACCATTTGGTGTTTGGGGATTTGATTATGTGGGACTGTTTCCTGCCTCTAATGGATATACACATATTTTAGTTGCTGTTGATTACGTTACTAAGTGGGTAGAAGCTATTCCAACTAGTAGTGCTGATCATAACACCTCTATTAAGATGCTTAAAGAAGTTATTTTTTCGAGGTTTGGAGTCCCTAGATATTTAATGACTGGTGGTGGTTCACATTTTATTCATGGTGCTTTCCATAAAATGCTTGCTAAGTATGATGTTAATCATAGAATTTCATCTCCTTATCACCCACAGTCTAGTGGTCAAGTAGAATTGAGTAATAGAGAGCTCAAATTAATTTTGCAAAAGACTGTTAACAGATCTAGAAAGAATTGGTCCAAGAAGCTTGATGATGCATTATGGGCTTATAGAACTGCATATAAAAATCTTATGGGTATATCTCCGTATAAAATGGTTTATGGAAAAGCATGTCACTTACCTCTCGAACTAGAACATAAGGCATATTGGGCTATTAAAGAACTCAATTATGATTTCAAACTTGCCGGTGAGAAGAGGTTATTTGACATTAGCTCACTTGATGAATGGAGAACCCAAGCCTATGAGAATGCCAAACTGTTTAAAGAAAAATTTAAAAGATGGCATGACAAAAGAATACAAAAGTGTGAGTTTAATGTAGGTGATTATGTATTATTGTACAACTCTCGTTTAAGATTTTTTGCAGGAAAACTTCTCTCTAAATGGGAAGGTCCTTACGTTATCGAGGAGGTCTATCGTTCCGGTGCCATAAAAATCAACAACTTCGAAGGCACAAATCCGAAGGTGGTGAACGGTCAAAGAATCAAACATTATATCTCAGGTAATCCTATAAATGTTGAAACCAATGTTATTGAAACCGTAACCCCGGAGGAATACATAAGGGACACTTTCCAGAATGTTTCAGACTCCGAAAAGGAATAGGTATGTGGTACGGTAAGTAAACAGTCTCCAAAACAGTTCTAATGGCAATTTTTCTCCGTTTTGGAATATTTAGAAAAATGGAAAAATAAGAAGCAGTCCGGGAAGGACACGAGGCCTCCACGAGGGTGGAGGGCGCGCCCTACCCCCCCTGGGCGCGCCCCCTGCCTCATGGGCACCTCGTGCGCTCTACGGACTCCGTTTTCTTGCACGATACGTATTTTGGTCGGTAAAAATTCATTATATAATCTCCCGAAGGTTTTGACTCCTGTATCACGCAAATATCCTCTATTTTCATTTCGAGCTGTTTTTCTGACAGATCTAGATCATCATGACGTCTCCAAGCGCCCCCAAGGACAAGTTCTTCGAGAAGGTCATCAACCCTTACCTCGCGGAGGTGCTGCGACAACCTCAAACCATTGAGATGCGTGATGGGTTGCTGCACATCCGCGATGTTGAGGGACCAAAGGGGACCGGAAGCGTGGAGACGAGGCTCGAAGCAATGGAGCAACAAGTTTTCAAGTGCTAGGGGATGGTGGAACGTGAACTCAACTCCAACCACATGATGATCGCGGAGTTCACCAACAACCACAAGCTGGATGCCCAGAACATTGGGGATACCATCTTCAAGCTTCACGAGAAGATCGAGCACCTCCAAGCCCAAATCTATGACCTACAAAACCAAAACTGTGAGTATGAATATAGATTCAAGAGGATGAGTTTGGCTGCAGATTTGAGGATCCCGGAGACTCGATCATCCTTCTATGATGGTGAGCCTATGCCTTGGAAGATGGACGACAAGCCCACATCATCAACAACTCCACCACCTTCCTCACCAACAAAGGAGATATAATCACATGGGTATGGGCACTCCCCTTGGCGACTGCCAAGCTTGGGGGAGGTGCCCCGGTATCGTATCACCATCACACTCCTGTCTTTACCGTTTTTCTTAGTTCGATCCTTTTAGTAATATTTTGATCTAGTAGAATAAATCTTTAGTATGATCTAGTCTTGAGTTTTGCTTTATGATCCCTTCTATGTAATCGAGTCCGTGAGCTATATTATAAAGATTAGTGTTGAGTTAAGGGCTTGATTATCTTGCTATGATCTTGAGGGAATAAAAGAAAAAGAAAGAATAAAAAGAAATAAAAAGAGATCATATTGATCTTATGGAGAGTGATGACTTCACATAGAAAGAGTATGATGATTAAAAATTATTGAGAGTTGACAAACATAGCTTTGGTCATCGTTGCAATTAATAGGAAGTAATAAAGAAAGAGAGGTTTCACATATAAATATACTATCTTGGACATCTTTTATGATTGGGAGCACTCATTAAAATATGACATGCTAAAGAGTTGATGTTGGACAAGGAAGACAACGTAATGGGTTATGTTTTCTTATATCTGAGATAAAGTATATTGTCACGGATCATCCAACATGTTGAGCTTGCATTCCCCCCTCCTGCTAGCCAAATTCTTTGCACCAAGTAGAGATACTACTTGTGCTTCCAAATACCCATAAACCCAATTTTGCCATGAGAGTCCACCATATCTACCTATGGATTGAGTAAGATCCTTCAAGTAAGTTGTCATCAGTGCAAGAAATAAAAATTGCTCTCTAAATATGTATGATCGATTGGTGCGGAGGAAATAAGCTTTATACGATCTTGTGATGTGGAAGAAATAAAAGCACCGGACTGCATAATAAAGGTCCATATCACAAGTGGCAATATAAAGTGACGTTCTTTCGCATTAAGATTTTGTGCATCCAACCCTGAAAGCGCATGGCAACCTCTGCTTCCCTCTGTGAAGGGCCTATCTTTTACTTTTATCTTCTACCTTATGCAAGAGTCATGGTGATTTTAACCTTTCCTTTTTACATTTTATCATTTGGCAAGCACAGTATGTTGGAAAGATCCTGATATATATATCCAATTGGATGCAAGTTAGCATGAACTATTATTGTTGACATTACCCTTGAGGTAAAAGGTTGGGAGGCAAAACTATAAGCCCCTATCTTTCTCTGTGTCCGATTTAAACTCCGTAACCACAAGTATTGCGTGAGTGTTAGCAATTGTGAAAGACTAAATGATAGTTGAGTATGTGGACTTGCTAAAAGGCTCTGACATAGACTCTTTCTGATGTTATGATAAAGTGCAATTGCCTCAATGACTGAGATTATAGTTTGTTAGTTCTCAATGAAGTTTCTGATTCATACTTTGCATTGTGAATAGATTATTACTTGAGCATAAGAAATCATATGGCATTATCAATATATGTTGCTGTTATGAGAATAATCATGATGCCCTCATGTCCGTATTTTATTTTATCGACACCTCTACCTCTAAACATGTGGACATATTTATCGTTATCGGCTTCCGCTTGAGGACAAGCGAGGTCTAAGCTTGGGGGAGTTGATACGTCCATTTTGCATCATGCTTTTATATCAATATTTATTGCATTATGGGCTGTTATTACACATTATGTCATAATACTTATGCCTATTCTCTCTTATTTTACAAGGTTTACATAAGGAGGGAGAATGCCGGCAGCTGGAATTCTGGGCTGGAAAAGGAGCAAATATTAGAGACCTATTCTACACAACTCCAAAAGTCCTGAAACTCCACGGAAGTTGTTTTTGGAAATAATAAAAAATACTGAGCGGAAGAAATACCAGAGGGGGCCCACACCCTGGTCACGAGGGTGGGGGGTGCGCCCTACCCCCTTGGGCGCGCCCCCTGCCTCGTGGGCCCCCTATTGGCCCTCCGGTGCCCATCTTTTGCTATATGAAGTCTTTTGTCCGAAGAAAAATCATAAGCAAGCGTTCGGGATGAGACTCCGCCGCCACGAGGCGGAACCTTGGCGGAACCAATCTAGGGCTCCGGCAGAGCTGTTCTGCCGGGGACACTTCCCTCCGGGAGGAGGAAATCATCGCCATCGTCACCTCTCATCGGCAGGGGGCCAATCTCCATCAACATCTTCACCAACACCATCTCCTCTCAAACCCTAGTTCATCTCTTGTATCCAATTCTTGTCTCTAAGTCTGGGATTGGTACCTGTAGGTTGCTAGTAGTGTTGATTACTCCTTGTAGTTGATGCTAGTTGGTTTATTTGGTGGAAGATCATATGTTCAGATCCTATATGCATATTAATACTCCTCTGATTATGAACATGAATATGCTTTGTGAGTAGTTACGTTTGTTCCTGAGGACATGGGAGAAGTCTTGCTATTAGTAGTCATGTGAATTTGGTATTCGTTCGATATTTTGATGAGATGTATGTTGTCTCTCCTCTAGTGGTGTTATGTGAACGTTGACTACATGACACTTCACCATTTTTTGGGCCTAGAGGAAGGCATTGGGAAGTAATAAGTAGATGATGGGTTGCTAGAGTGACAGAAGCTTAAACCCTAGTTTATGCGTTGCTTCGTAAGGGGCTGATTTGGATCCATATGTTTCATGCTATGGTTAGGTTTACCTTAATACTTCTTTTGTAGTTGCGGATGCTTGCAATAGGGTTTAATCATAAGTGGGATGCTTGTCCAAGTAAGGATAGCACCCAAGCACCGGTCCACCCACATATCAAATTATTAAGGTACTGAACGCGAATCATATGAGCGTGATGAAAACTAGCTTGACGATAATTCCCATGTGTCCTCGGGAGCGCTTTTCTCTATATAAGAGTTTTTCCAGGCTTGTCCTTTACTACAAAAAGGATTGGGCCACCTTGCTGCACTTTATTTACTTTTGTTACTTGTTTCTCGTTACAAATTATCTTATCACAAAACTATCTGTTACCTACAATTTCAGTGCTTGCAGAGAATACCTTGCTGAAAACCGCTTATCATTTCCTTCTGCTCCTCGTTGGGTTCGACACTCTTACTTATCGAAAGGACTATGATAGATCCCCTATACTTGTGGGTCATCACGCGCCTGCCCCCCTGGGCGCGCCCCCCTGCCTCGTGGGCCCCCTGGTGCTCCACCGACCTCAACTCCAACTCTATATATTCACGTTCGGGGAGAAAAAATCAGAGAGAAGGATTCATCGCGTTTTACGATACGGAGCCGTGGCCAAGCCCTAAACTCTCTCGGGAGGGCTAATCTGGAGTCCGTTCGGGGCTCCGGAGAGGGGAATCCGTCGCCGTCGCATCATCAACACTAAAAAAAATACACTTCCGTGATGATACGTGTTTGTCACAGTAGGTCGCGTTTTTTGTCATGCATGTACATCCATGACAAATTTATGACAGAATCAAGATAGTCATACCTGTGCTGTCGTAGAAGTGTTCCATGACATTACCAAAATTATCATCACGGAAGTGTCCAGTTCCATGACAATAAATCACGCGTCACAGAAGTGCTTTCGTCAAGGGTGACCGACACGTGGCATCCACCGTAACGGAACGCCGTTAAGCTATCGGGTCGGGTTTTGGATCCGATAACCCGTTAACAACCCCGACCAATGGGGATTTTCCACGTGTAAAATCATCATTGGCTGGAGGAAACACGTGTCGGCTCATCGCTGGGACAGATGTCATCCACTCATTGGACAGAAGGCGCCTATGATACGTCGACACGTGGCATGGCCCAACAGTGGCCCATTCCTGTGAAAAGGCCGGCCCGTTCGACTTGGTCAAAAGCTGGCGGGCCGGCCCATGGAAAGCCTGTTAACGGCTTGTTCGCATATAGCCCATTTACAGCCCGCTAACCCAAGGCCCGTTACGCCCTATTCGAATTAGGCCCAGTAGCGTCATCTGGGCCATCCAATATGATTCCAGCCCGTTTTCACTTCTGGCCCATGTATGGCCCATGACGTCTTTCGGCCCATATGAGGCCCTATGTAACTCTTGGCCTATTAAAGGCCCGTGCTGAAACTGGCCCGTAATGAACAGTGTATTACTTTACACCCATTAACGGCCCGTGGTGAAACTGGCCCGTAATGAACAGTGTATCAGTTTATACCCATTAACGGCCCGTTATTCCGTTGGGCCGTTTCCAGCCCATGTTATCTTTCGGCCTTCTCAGAGCCCATTTATTCTTGGGCTATTTTCCAGCATTCGTTTACTTACGGCCCGTTACTGTCATTTTCTGCTTGTGGGCCAAATTCAGCCCGTCGTTACAGTCGGCCCGTTTGTGGTCCGTTAATACGTTGGGCCGCTTTCATAGCGTCACCAAATACGGCCTATTAACGATGGCCCGTTATGGTCGGCCCATGAAGGGACGATTCCAACTTTAGCCCGTTTACGGCCAGAATGCGGTCTGTTTGGCCCATGTTTGGCCAATCGATCATACGGCCCGTATAAGGCCCATTGATGATACGGCCCGTAGAAGGCCCATTGTTTCTACGGCCCGTAGAAGGCCCATTGTTTCTACGGCCCGTAGAAGGCCCACTGTTTCTACGGCCCGTAGAAGGCCCACTGTTTATACGGCCCGTAGAAGGCCCACTGTTTCTACGGCCCGTAGGAGGCCCAGTGTCACTACAGTAAATATTAGCCCATGGTTATTGTGGCCTAGTTTTAAAAAATAGGTTATTGCAGCCACTAGCAAACCGCAGAAAAAGAACTGCATTGACTACAAGCAAACAAATAAACAAGACAACAAGGAAATAAATAAGCAAGCAACTTACACTAGGCTATCACGGCTATTACACATATTACATCCACTGGGCATCAAAGTTCGCCACCAGTGCAAATATAGGGAACACAGCAGCATATAAACGCCGCAGCAAAACAAGTCCAGAACTGAAACCACTTCAGAAGAGCTCAAGAAACAATATCCTGGGTACCCATAATGCTGGCAAGATGCTTAGCAAGCTTATTAACTTTCTCTTGTTTGGCGCTTAAGTCCTCCAGCGCTTGCTGTTGCACCAGAAAGTATGCATCTGAATTCTGCAGGGACTTCCTCAGTCCTTCGGCTTCCTGTCGCATAACATCTGATCGATGTCTTTCAACTTGAAGTTGAGACTCAAGAAGCCGAACTGATTCAGGCAACGAGTTCGAAGAGCTGGTGCCAGCAGTGGTAGCCAGTAACTCGAACACTACATCAAGACAGGACTTTGGGGTTGTCTCAGTGTCTTCAATATAGTTTTTATCAGCTTTCTTGGAGACCAACAGGGATGTCTCACTATCTTGAACCTTATCTGCATTACTTCCTTTACCATTGCATAACAGGGTACTCTTCTCCAATATTTTATCCGCGTTCTAAAAGAGAAACAAACAAACACATCTCAGGTTTACAATGTAGTATATGAAACTCATTTTGGTAAACCAGTTCAGTAGTAAGGTGGACAGGATAACAGCATGAAACAAACATATATCTATGTAGTATGGTCACTGTATGGTCTATATCATTCTAGTTTATGTTGCCAAATCAAGATAGATACAGTTCGAATCATATCTATTTAAGACAAAGCAGCATAGACAGAATATAAGTGTGGGAAACTACACAGCAATAACAACACTTGTAATGTGCATGGCATGAGAACATAACTGTTTATTCAATTGAAACTGAAATCAACATAGAGCAAGTTACAACAGCAAACAGCCAAACACGTTGAAGAAACAGGTTTAAAACATACCTGTTGCGCCATTGGAGTTTCAATTGCATCCTTCAAATTTGAAATTAGTTGGTATCAGTAAATACAGTGATGCAAGAGCAAAGTAGTATGAACCATAGCTACGGAACCTGACCTGAGAACAATTCTTCTTCTGCTTTAAGCGTTGACTTCGGGTTCGGAGTGGTGGTCCTCGTGATTTGGGCACTGCAGTTGCCTTACTAACTGCTCGTGTTTGGGTGCTCTGTGGTGGAGACGGTGCTGTGTCAACGGGAACTGGGTGTCTATCTGCTGGGGTTGGGGTTAGAAGGGGTGTAGCTGGTTCTCTGTCCAACTGGGTAGGGGTACAATCTGCATGAGTGTGGGTTATGTGTGGTGGGGCTGGTTCTTGGGCAAGTACAACCGTGGTTCTATCTGCATCGACAGGTAGCACGATCTTTTCTGAAGACCGTGTTTTTACTCCCACAGATACTGCCATCACTCCCTCCAATTGAAATGGCTGATAAACAAGAAAAGTAATTGAATGTACAGACATTGTAAGATAGACAGGTGCAATGGATAGTAGGGAAGAAAACAGGGCATGAAATAATTCACATTTATGTTGTCTAAGCAAACAGAATAGCAGGACATAATTTCACATATATGATGGCTAATTAAACAGGATAGCATGACACAATTTCACATGTATGATGGCTAACTAAACAGGATAGAATGACATACTTCAAAATATGATGACTATGTAAACAGGATGACATGATATAACTATACGATGTGTCTATTAAAGTGGTTGGCATGCCATAAATCACAAACATGCCGTCGATGGAAACATGATGGCATGATATAATTCACGGATAGAATGACATAATTTAAAATATGATGACTATGTAAACAGGATGAGATGATATAACTATATTATGTCTTTAGAAAATGGGTTGGCATGCCATAATTCAGATACATGCTGTCTATGTAAACATCATGGCATGACATAATTCAAATATATGATTTATATACTAAGGAAGTGAGCAGAGGGCAATCGCATATATGATGTGTCAACTAAGGAGATGGCATTCAATATTGTGTATATGATGTAAAAACTAAGCATTGCAATACAACATATGCATTATATGAGTAATATAACCCTGCCAAGTTTGAGCATACACCTCAGGGGGATAATAGGACTGGTCATCTGCCTCTGAATCCTCCTCTGAAGAGCTATCTGTAACCAGCAAGATATCTGCTTCAGCAGGTAGCATTGTCTGCTCTGAAGACCTTGTTTTCACTCCAGATTTCTCCATCACCAATTCAAATGGCTGATGCACAGGAAGAGCAGTTGAATATACAAACATTGTCGACAAAAGCAATGAGAAATACAAAAAAAGGACGGCATGATATAATTCACATATATGACGCTTGCCTAAACAGCATGGCATTGCATAATTCACATACATAATGCCTTGCAACAAGATAACATTGCATAATTCACATATATAATGTCTTGCAACAAGATGGCATTGCATAATTCACATATATGGTAATTAGACACTAAACAGGTGGCATTCACACAAAGCATGTCTAAACTAAGCAAATGACATAGCAATGCAAGATACCATACGCACGATATGAGCAACATAACCCTGCCAAGTTAGGGCATGCACCTCGGGGGGGGGGGAATATGACTGGTCATCTGTCTCTGAATCCTCCTCTGAGGAGCTATCGGTAACCAGCAAGACATGCGCTTCGTCAGATAGCATTGTCTGCTCTGAAGACCTTGTTTCCACTCCAGATTTTTCCATGACCGTGCCGAATGGCTGATGCACAGGAAGAGTAATTGAATGTACTAAAATTGTTGACAAATTTAACACGTAATAAAAAATGATGGCATGATATAATTCACATATAAGATGACTGGCTAACCAGGGTGGCATTGCAAAATTCACATATATGATGCCTGGCTAGACAAGATGGCATTGCATGATTCACATATACGATAAAGAAACTAAACAGATGGCATTGACACAAAGCATGTCTAAACTAAGCAGATGACATCTTTAATGTATACAGTAAGCAATGCAAGGCACCATATGCATGATATTACCAACATCAGCATGCCAAGTTAGAGCGAAGACCTCATGGGGTAAATAGGAGTGGTCTTCTCCTTCTGAATCCCCCTCAGAACAGTTATCTTCCTCTTGATTACGATCCGAAATGGGTGGAGGGGGGCTGCCTTTGCGCCCACCATGGAACGACGTCTGCATGAAATTTTATTGCCACGCAAGGCTCGTCTCTTTTGCTCTACATGATCAGTTCCATTGTGTACAATAACTGGCATGCATAGGAATAAAACATAGTGAGATTATGTAAGGAGTGCATGCACAAATCCAGAGTGATGGTAGCAAACTGTGGATAGACCCAAAACCAATGATAGCAGGCAGATAATAGCTTTAGTTAAAAAATACAGATAATGGCTCCTTTAATGTTTGTTTGCACCCAACATGAAACTCATAGTAGACACCGGAGATTAACCAGATAGTAGACAGATAGTACTGATTGCTGCCCCAATATGTACCCCACAACCATTTAAAAACTCAAGTTTCAGCATTAGTTTGGACCTGACTCGGAGTCTAATAGGTGAACACGACGATAATGTAGCATGTCATCATATTAAGCGACGCATAACGTAAGCAGACACGGAAGAGTGCGACCTCTCTTGCGGACCCGTGTAGTCCTCAAGGTCATCTGCTCAGTTGATGATGGTAATGCAGTTGCCGTGGCTGCCGGCGGCGGGGAAGAAGATCTGAGGCGGCGAAAGACAGTCTGGAGAGCGGATCCCTGCTGTGGTGAACCCTTCCGTCGTTGGAGCAGCTGAGCTGGGGTGGAACACAGCGCCGCAGGAGCAGGACAAACCACACAAGGTTTTCTTTGACACATATCTGTAACAGAAGTAATTGAGTAAGGGCTTGTTTGAATTTGAGGATTCTAACAATGCAGGGATAGGAAATAGACAGGAATAGGATAGGAATGCACGTGCAAAACAGAGAATTTAAAAACACAGGATTTCTGCCAATCTGGGTGTTTGATTCACAACAATTGGAAGATCACAGGATGCAAAAAAGCATGGTGAGATTAAGTCAAACCACAAGAAAATGTACGGTTATAATTCTATTATGCTACTATCTCTTAGTCTTGTGCTTGATGAATAGGAATATGAAAAGGAGGAGAAGTGGAAATTAGAATTCCTACGGTTTTTCTTTCAAGGAGACACTAAAGGAACAAATCCTACAGTTTTCCTTTGCTCCATTCCTTTGCACCAAATTCATGAAAAGTAGTACCATAGGAAACTTTCCAATTCCGATGTTTTTCATTCACTTTTCCTTTCAAGCACTGGCGATTCTAGTAGGCAGGCTTGAGCAAGGAAAATCCTACACTAAAAAAATGTTTTTGTGCTACTTCTATTACTTTGGACCCAGGCCACTGCCATACTAGCTCAACTCCCAGGCCCATCGACAAATGCACAGCTCAAACACGCAGAGATAAATAATGATGGCGTTCAAGAGAGTCCATCACGGATAGCTAAGTTGCCTGGTACCTCACTGCTTGTCATATAGTAGGATAAAATAATCGTATTTCCCGTTACTACGAGTGCTCAGTGGACAATATATATAACATGTAGAGTAAAAAGAGATGCAACAAGTGTACAACCTCTTTGGCGAAGCCATGTCGATCTCAGCGTGATTGGGTTGGCCGGTGAGGATGCTCCGGCTGACTTGGCTGTCGGAGGAGGGGAAGAAGATCTTAGGCGTCTGGAGATGGAGCCCGAGGTACTGCTCCGCTGTGATGGAGGGTTTCGTCGTTGGAGCAGCTCCGGTGAGTTGTACGACGCCGAGGCTGAAGCAGGACAAGAGAGACAACGAACAACGTTAACCTGAGTGGAATTCTAATAGCATCTCCAATACATGACGTAAAATACATAACCACAAAGTGCTAGATGTAAAATACATCAGCCGCTCATCTCTGAACTTAACTGTCGAAACTGAATTTAACTGTCGAAACTGAACTTAACTGTCGAAACTGAACTTAACTGTCGAAACTGAATTTTGCTGTCGAAACTGAATTTTGCTGTCGAAACTGAACGCACTAGCAAGGTGAGGCTACACGTCGGTCGACTGACTTTTTCATCTCTGGTCAGTCGATTTTGCAGCCGTTGGATACGAAATCAAGGGCCTGCGGTTCATCTTCAACCTCCACCCCCCTGAGCCGCCAGCCACCACCGGCCAAACAGCAGCCCCCCGCCGCCCGCGGCCGGCGGTGCGCCGCCCCGCCCGCCCCGAAAACACTCCCCACCGCCGGTCCGCCGCCGCCCCGGCCATCCCTCTAGGCCCCCCCGTGCCGAGCTTTTTCTCCGGCGATCCCCACGCCACCGCCCCGCCAACGCCCCGCCACCGCCGGCGACCACCGCCCCCATCCTGAACCCTAAGATAGATAGTGGGGTACCTCTCCGGCGAGCCCCCCTCCCCGCTGCGGCTGGTTCTTCCTTCACCCCGGCGAGCCCCCCCACCCCCTGAAAATTGACTGACCCAAAAGTCGATTCAGTCGACTGAAGTGTAGCTAAATCGGAGCAGCATCGCAAGCAAGAGCAAGAGCGAGAGCAGCAGCGTGAGCAAGAGCAATAGCAAGAGCAGACCAGGCAGGGGACCGAGAGCAAGAGCAGAGCAGCAGCGCGAGCGAGAGCTAAAGCAGCAGCAGCTCCTACTGATGTGGACGTCGCCGCCGAGGGAGCGACGCCGTGGAGGAAGTGGCCGGCGACGCCGCCGTGGATGGAGCTGCGCCATGTCGGCTCGGGACCGAGCGCCGGCAGCACCGTGAGATCGAATCAAGAAGAAAATGCGGCGATTAGTGTACAACCTCTTTGGTGGCGCCGATTAGGCCGCAGCTTCATCCGAGGAAACGGTGATGATGATGCTCTTCCGGTGGTGCAGGTGAAGACGGCGGTGTGGGAATGGAGGTGGCGCGAAAGACGAGGGGAACATCGGGGCAGCTCCTTGGAGGTGGAGGACGGGGTGGCTGAACCGGCGGGACGATGAGATCGACGACGGATCCTCATCCGGTACGGTGGATGAGGGACGTCGAGGTGTTGCTGTGGACGACGTCGTCGGGGAAGAGGCTCCGGCTGGGTGGCGGACGGAGCAGGGTGTGGGGTTTCGTCGCGGGTTTTCGCGGCCTCGGTGTACGAATGGGTGGGCGGATGGGATGGCAGTGGGGAACCATGGCTTAGAGACGCGCTTGTCCGAAATGTGGGGTAAGTTACGAAAGTACCCCCACCGATTTGAGGCGGTTCTTTCGGTTCAGGGGTACCACGGGCATTTCGCGTGTCGGGATTTCACAGGAGGTGGGAGTTTTCGCGCGCGTTGTAATTTCGGAATAGCAAGGCGCGGGTTGAGATGGAGGGAGTTGTCGGAGCACAACGAGACAAAGATATATCTTAAATATTTCGGGCTAACAAGGCGCGGGTTGAAGAGGCGGGAGTTTCGCAGCACGATAGACAGAGACGCTAGCTTGAATTTTCGGCATAACAAGGCGCGGCTTGAAATTTCGGAAGAACAAGCTTAACGTGTACCCAAAAAAAGACAATTTGCACCTCAACACGCACAACACACACACAAACACCATTTAGACTAGAGTAAGGTACACGTGCATTGCACGCATGAGATTTGGCAACCAAATTATGAATAAATACCACATTATAGCATGCAAGCTTTGAGTCATATATGCATGATGTAGATGTTCGTTTAATTCTTATAGTTCATTTCATTCAAAATCATCTAGTTTTTATAAGAAAGCTAATCTATTTTAAGATTCATGGAATTGTGCGTCGTAAGACATAAAGTAAAAACAAATAATGGCAAATCATGTAGAAAAACATTTGGGCAATTCTGATACGGAAGATTCTAGAACAAATAAGAAGTGCTTGTGTTTTGATGTTTGTGCATTATGCTTAAGTTCAACCATGGAGTCTTCTAGATTATACATGTGGCGAAATCTGGTGGAATCTAGATGATATCCAACGGCCAGTAGTGCTCAAATTTGCCATCTTTGGACCATCGGATTCGCCTCATCCAACGACCATCTTTCAAAGTTAAAGTTACCCGCACACAATATAAAAAAATATAAAATATAATATATATATAGGGGTATAGATATAGATATGTGATGCGAAAGCCGCCCATCATCTCCAATTAGAATAGTGTGTCCATGCACGGATGCGACGTGGCCAAATGATGTCTGCCATCGGTATCTCAAATTCAAATCAGTCTGACCTTGTTCAATGTGTATACATTACAACATGCTCGTTTCCAAACCACACCGCGCAGATCTCCGTTATATTCATGCATGCATGGGTTTCAAACATCAGGATCTCTTATTCAAATATTTGAATTCAACTTTACATTGATTATGACCTCACCTATTCTTTTACACCCACACAGTAGTCTTCTCTTTATAATTGTACCACTAACTTTCTCTCGTGCATGCATGCACACACACTACCAGTCGGCATTATCCATCGCACGCATGCAATCTTTTTCTTCAGGTCGGTCTCCCATGAAGGCACACACCCACACACATCCCCCTCTCCATCATATCGGGCATTCTTTATCTCTCACGCGTGCATGCGCAACGATCGATGTTCCTCTATGTATGTGTGTATATAGCTAGGTCTTTCATAGTTTTCCACACAAACCGATCAATCGATATATCCAGTGAGGTCTCACCCTCTTTCCCACGTCCACATCGATCAATCTATACCTCTCTATATAGGATTAACATATATAGCTAATACACCCACATTAATTATATATCCAACGTCCCCCTCTCATCATCCATGCCTTCCGCTTCATCTCTCAGACGCGTGCACAATGGCGAAGACAGGGGGCAGTAAGGGCCCTGCCCCCTCCCCCCTAACATCACTATATATCGAGGCTAATATGAATGTGATCATTAGACAATTGCTGCTAAAATGGTTTAAGTTCATGAATTGACCCTCCTCGTAAAGGATTAGCAATGCTTGGCCCCCTAGCTCATTTATTTTTCATGGCTCCGCCACTGCGCGCAACAGCGCACGTGTTCGCCCCCTCTCTCTAAATATCGATCTCGCACTTGTGCATTCCTTCATAGTCTCCCTCCACTCGGCCCCTCGCACCATCTTCTAGCCCCCACCGGATTTTGCCACATGTACAATCTAGCAGACTCCATGGTTGAACTTAAGCATAATGCACAAACCTCAAAACAACAGTGGTTCTCTTTTGTTCTAGAATCTTCCGTATCATAACTGCCCAAACTTTTTTTCTAGTTGAATTGCCATTATTTGTTTTTACTTTATGCTTTACAACGCACAATTCCATGAATCATAAAATAGATTAAGGGCTTCTTTGATTCAAAGGATTCTCAAAGGAATTTTGGAGGATTCTAATCATTAGGAATTTTTCCTATCTTGGTTGTTTGATTCGTAGGATTGTAAACCATAGGAATTTTTCCATATGATTCATTTGCACTAGATTTCATAGGAAACATCCCATCCACTCAAACCTCTTTGAAAGAATTCTGCGTTTTTTCTATGCACAATCAAACACTCGTACAATCCTGTAGGATTCAAGACGACATTCCACTATAATCCCATGTTTTTCCTATTCCCGCGTTCTTAGCTTTTTTATAAAAACTAATTGATTTTGAATGAGATGAACTATAAGAATTAAACGAAGGGCTACATCAGGCATATATGACTCAGAGCTTACATGCTATAGTGTGGTATTTATTCATAATTTGGTTGCAAAATCTGATGCGTGCAATGCACGTGTACCTTACTAGTACTTCGAGTATGTGCAAAACACGTAAATTAGAATACCAATGGCACGCTACACAGTGTCTCTCTTACAGTTCATGAAGCCACGTGGCACATGTGGAGGCGTTGTCGCGACCTCCTTGCGTGGATTGATCACAGTGACGTGCTGCTGGTTCCAGAAGAATGTACTCGTCCTCCCTGAGCCATACTGGCGGTACATGCACGAAGCGAAGATGTGCACGCACGCCACGCACGCACTCATTCCCTCGCACGCACACGCGGGTACACGGGCGGACGCAATTTTGTACCAAGATCCACCCCATGTGATAATTTGACGCGTGTAAAGTCGTTCACTTCATTGATGGTCAATTAATACAGCGCATGCAAATTGAGTGGACGTGAGGGCGGAAGAAAGACATTATTACTCCACTGCGCGCATGCGAGTAGTTAAATCGTGGGTTGCTAGTAGTACTTCCATTGGTCTCCTTCGTATTTTGTGCCAATTTTTGACAGTAACATAATATTTACGCATTTGAGCAGTGTAGTACTTGAAATTTATGTTCCGCTAAACTCATCGGGAGCCGTTTCGGGCCTCGAAACCAAAACCATCAATTAATCTTTACCTTGTTCCCATCACATTCGAAAGCCTGCTCACACCTACTAGTACGTACCAAACCTGAACGTGTTCCCACTATGCAGGTATTAGTACTAGTGCTAGTACTTAGGTTATAAAAAGGGGAACTACCTAACCGAAAATTACTCTACCTTTCCTCCTCATAAGTGCTTCTTCTTCGTCCGTCGTTGCCATGGCCGGTGAGCAGAGCTCTAGGTCGAGAACTACTCGTAACAAGGGAGCGGCAACCAAGGCTGCGGAAAAAAAAGAGGGCTCGCCGCCACGCAGAGACCTCGAAAGATCTCTCACGGGCAGGCGATGGCTCCCAGGAGCGCCCTAGCCGCGGAGGCGAACATGCCGAGCCGGCGGAGCTGGAGTCGTTATCCCTCGACGGCATGCCCGATCAGCTCAATAAGCAGAAGGAGTTCATCCAAGGCTTGATGGAGTTGCTGAAGGAGAGCCTCGACGACATGCCCGCTGAGCTCAATCAGTAGGGGGAGTTGACCGCCGGCTTGGTGATGCTGCTGAAGAAGAGCATTGCCTCGGAGAAGAAGGCGACCGGCGAAATCCTGCGACTTCAGGAGGACAAGGCGAAGCTCTGCCACGAGATCGACCTGTTGAAGGAGAAGAACGCCGGCTGGAAGAAGCTGCATGAGAATAGTAGTTCCTCGATGAAGATGCTGCAGGCCCTCGTCATGGAACAGAAGGAGGAGTTGGCGAAGCTCCGCATCGAGCACCCGGCTGCTGTCAAGGTACGTAATGCGGCCGTGGAACAGATGATGAAGGCTCGCGTCGAGAAATCCCGCGTCATGGACAGAATGAAGAAGATGGCGGAGGAGACGCGCAAGGAGATGGAGGTCGTGGAGGCGATGAAGAAGCAGTTACGACTCCACGGCGAATTAGATCATTTGGGGTGATAATCTTCCTTCTTCTTTTGCTCCTGTGTTTCATCTTTTGCTTCGGGTGTTTCGCCGCACGTGTCACGTTCTCTGCGAGGCATGAATAGAACAATGGTTTTTTTAGGGAATGAATAGAACAATGCTAACAATGAGATGACTAGCAAATTAGATCATTTTTTATCGCCATATGGCACTGGGCTGCCGTGTTTCGTGCTCCTCCGTCGCAGTACTACTCCAGTGGAAAACTTGAGTATACCGCACGGTTCTTTGCTCCTCCTCGATCAGGTCGTCGGCGCATTTATACGAGCAGTCAAATCACAAGGCCCCGCCTTCCAGCAGTAATGAGCCGTCAAATCACAAAGGCCCTCGCCTCTCGTGAAACCGACCAAGCTAGACTGCCCCGCCCTCTAGCCTTTTAAAAAATGTATACTTTTGTACAACAGTAGTATCGATGGATTGCGCCATGGAGCAAAACTTGAAATTAAAAAAAGGTGGTACATATAGAGAGCGCTCGTCACCAAATTATGCATATAGTACTATTAAAAAGGCTAGTCACAATAATGGTGTCCAGCACAACCCACCCCTCAAATAAAACTAAGAGGGTGCTTGGATACGTTTTAGTCCCATGACTAAAAGTAGTGGGACTAAAACATGCTAGCCTCACCCATGCTTGGATCCAAATACTAAAAAGGCTAAAATCAAGTTAATGAGCATTTATTATCCTCCAAACCCTCCAATCCAGAACTCGTCTGTGTTAAAGGAGAGGAGTTAAATGCGTAGAGAGAGGACTAATCATTCTTATATTATGGGACACAGGGAGTACTAGTATTTATTGCATTTGCCAAGGAGTGACCTCTTCCAATGAAATGGTGTTGCTAAGTTTGCTTCATTTAATTAGCTATAGACTCAAAATTGTCTTTTCACCTAGGTACACGCGCTTAGCACCGTTTCTTCCTTGGGTCACCAAACTATTCTCTCTCTTCTTGATTAACTTGCCACATCAGACTTTATGCCTATGTGGCAAGCTTAAGCACCTGTAGAAGCAAGTAAAAGTAAGTACAATAGTGCGCTTTACATGGCATTTTTGCATATGTGGAGGAAAGAGAGGCAAGGAAAAAGTGGAGAAGTGGGCTCTCATGCAAGAGCCAGCCTCTACTACATGGTGGAGCATTGGGAGAGGCACCTGTATGGAGGTGGTCAGGAATCGGGAGACTCACGCCGGTCGTAGCGCCGCAGTTAAAATGATAATGGCAAGTCAAATCACGGGGCCCCACCTGTCCAGCAGTAACTCGCTGTCAAATCACACAGCCCTACGTTTGCAGCAGCCTACTCCCTCGTCTTCTCGCGTCTCTGTCGAACCGACTAGGCGGAACTGCCCCGCCGCCTACCGCGCAGGAAAAGCCCCGCCCTCGACTTTTAAATAGTATATAGTATACTAATTTTGTATCCATGGATTGCGCCCGCGCCATGGAGCAAAGCATCTAGAAAATGGCGGTACACATGTACGGAGTATACAGCACGCCCGTCGCGTTCGCGTCGCACCCCAGACGGTCGGTCGGTCTGGCACGCTGCTCTCCGAATGGAACGTGCATCATATTGCGTTTGCACACACATGTGGGACGGCAATTGAGAACAGACCATAGGCACACTCCCCGGCCCCGCAAGTCGGGTGACTTAATATAAGAGGGAGACGAGCGATAGTACTAGAGAAGTGTTGTACTACGTTGGTGCCTGGACGATCCCTGCAAGACACGGAAGATCAGTTCGTCCATGCATGTGACCAGACTCCAGCAGACACGCCTGGATTGGCTATCGTGTACATATCGTGCAGGCTGTGTTGTACATGGCTGTAGTTGTGGTGAGAAATCTAAAAAAAGGTTTCTTGTCATCTCGCAAAATTAGGTGTCATGTGCTTCGGATCACTGCGAGGATTAAACAGCGACAACTGAGTTGGGCTAGTCATTGGGGGCACATGCACGAACAGTGACTACTCGGCTGCCATCTAGGTCAAGCCGGCTATGTTAATTAGGACATCTATCGACGGACCCCTTTTCTACGAGTTTATCTTTAATTTGAGCTTTGTTCCTCGTCTAGTTTGTCCGTCGGGATTCAAGTTGTCTCCTTTGAGCAGTGAGGTTATGATTTCTTGTCATGTGGCATTTTTTCATGTTATATGTTATAATCCAGCGCTTCAGATCAAAATGACGACAACTGCGCCTCCGGGCCACGTGCATGAAGACTTCTCGACAGTCATTGACGAGGTCAAGCCGGCTCCGGTAGACAAAAGAAAACTAGTACTACTCCACTATATAGGCAGGAGCCTCCGCGCTTGCTTGCTAGTGTTGCTCTCTTCACACTGTCTCGGCCTCTCCAGATCTAAACACGACAGCGGTGGCCACACTCTCTCTCTCTCTCTCTCTGCTCACCGCTGGTCACAGATCCAGCCGGATCCTCTCCGCCGGGGAAGGTGAGAAGGTGCAACGTTCATGCGGTCGTCCTTCGCGACGGCTCTTACCCACTGTTGGGCGCGTCCCGATCAGCCTGCCTTGCCGTTCTCTCCCAAGCACCGCTGGCGAGGGAGGGCCTCCGACCCCTTCTTCCTCGCTGCCATAGTGTGGGCAGATCCGGCCTCCCGCCGCCCACCTAGCGACATCCCGGCGACCATCAGGTATAACTTCCTTCGAAACCGGCCTTGCTCTACTTCCCGAGCTCCTGACGTCGCTGCATTTGTATCTTTTACTATTTCTCAGCCCCCCTCGTAGATAGGATCGATCAACTGTTCGAAAACCACCTAATTTTTTTACGTTTAAGAGGTAAAACTAGTTCATGCACTCGAATCTAGTACTACTTGGTTCAAACAAGGAAGAAAGGGGTGGGGGTGGGGAGGATTTGTTACCTAAATCTAGGACTTGGTCGAAAGAGGAAATAATGGGGGCGAAAAGTAGCAGAGACTGGCTATCCAACTGGTCTCTAGGTCTAATAGGGAAATAAAGGGAAACGCAGTACAAACTCAATATAAACCCGATCTATTGGTTGAAAAAGGAAAGAAAGTGGGGACTGGGGGACAAGTCAACAGAGTAAGTCCAGCACTAGATTTGCTAGCCTCACACAGTATAAGGTGGCTATACCGAACAAAAATGGGACCAACCCAGATATCCTGTTCTGATGTTTGTTGCCCCGAGCCACTCTTATGTAATGCCACTGGTAAAATGTAGCAGTCGCACTGTTAAAAGTAAGGACACGTTAAACCAATGTTGTTTTCAATGTAATGCCTCCAGTAATATGAATCAATGGCACTTCTTTACATGTCCTGCTAAAATTTCCCATTAAGATAAGTTGGTTCTTTTCGTTAGAAATGCAACTGTCCTGGTCCGCCTACTCTCCCGTGCCCAAAGTAATGTCGTATTTAACGGTTGTCATAGTTAATCCTAATGCCCACACTAATATCTAGCTATGCCAGTGCTTTAGAAATTGCTACTGTCCTTGTAGGATTGCCATTCAGATAAGGAACATGCTTCTTTTCATTTGATGCATGTTTCATCACTTGTTAGTCACCCTCGTTTCCACCTTTTTTGTGCAAACAGAGATATACATTTCACGCTCGATCTTAGTTGAACTGCACAAATGATATCCAAATTATAGTTGAGCATTCCAGGAGCTTCACAACCAACCTTGATGTTGCTCAATTTTATTGTAACTAATGAAGAAGAAGCTCTGTGGGTTTTGTTTTCTGATGGAAATGGAACCGGGGCTGGAGCCCTTTTCTTAAAAAAAATTGAAGAAGAAGCTGCTAGCTCACGGGACATTGCTTCATTTTAGGTGAACTGCACCAAAAGGTCCCACGAATTGAATCATCCATGTTGGTGACTGAAAGAGCCAGCTTCAGCATCCCAGTCTAAGCACCCCCGGCCTCCATCCTTGCGACGCACGGTACACCTCGTTTGCCACCTGCTTGACCCTAGTGTCACTGATAAAATGAAGTAATAATATAGTTAAAATAGAGCGAGTGTCATCTCTATCATTTCATTTCCAATGTAGATAAAGAAAGTGCTTCTCTTTGTTAATGTATGTTTCATCAACTAGTCCCATTGTTAATGTTTAAGCGTTTCTGCAAACTGGGGTGCTTAATTTTAGTTGATATGTACAAAAATAGAGATTTGAATGTCTCAAGGCGCCTCCTTGTACTACCGCTGTACACTGATGTTCATCACTAGCAGAAGGTGTATCTGGGAGACTTGGGACGATGTCCAATATGAGGCGTACCGTATGAGGCGTCGCAGCGCCCATCTCGCCCTCGCAACATGGCATACTATGATACTATCGCAATATTTTCTTCTATTTATTTTGTGTGTTTCATCAACTAGTGCCACTATAATGTAATCACGCTTTTTCATTATCTGTGCAAACAGGATTATTCAGCTGCATTTTGGTGGAACTGCACAAATGTACGTATGGAACCGGCATATATGCAGAGTGCGAGGTGTGCCAAGTAAAAATTACCGACACCAACCATGCTGCATGCACGCATTGGCATCCACCACCACCAGTGGGATGTGCGGCGCTCTCTGTGGACGGATCTTTCTCGGCAGCAAATCATCTAACCAAATACTAGTAGCTTATATTGGCAGTTTTCTAGGGAGTACTCTTTTCTGAAAGAAGCACCAATCTATTTTTCTTTATTTGTACACTGTGTCACAACTTTGACCCAAAGGTCCAGAGCTATTTTAGGGTGATTGGCGTAGTACTCGGAGACTGATTGTAAGCATGATTTTCATTAGCTGTCACACTGTTGTAAGCATGAGCAGGTGGAAGATTAGGTTAGTGCGAAGCTTACCTTAAACCCTACCGCCGCCGTTGAAACGAGGCGAGCGTCAAGGGAACCATGGAGAACGGCGGGGAAGCAACATCGCGCCATCCGGCGTCCTCTTGCGGTGGGAGAACGAATACTCCTGTGGCTCCGGCTGGCTCTGCACCCTCACGAACGGCACACCATACTCGATCGATTCGTTATCCTCTGGGTGCTCGACCTTCGACCTGTACGCCCTCCACCTCCGCCTGACTGTCGCCTCGGGCAAATCTGTCTGCTCCATCGCCCAGAGGAGATACTCGATGAACTCGGAGGACTGCGGCGTGACTGCCGCCGAGGAGTACATGTACATCGCCGCCCGCATCGCCGCCGTCTCGCTCTTTCGCATACATTGCCATGTGGCCCGCACCGTCCTCAAAATCTCCCACTCATTGTCAAACCAACTAAGGATCTCCTTCAACCTGGCTAACTTTGCCTGGTCGCCGCCGGCGATCTGCCTGATTCGCTGCTGCATCCTCTCCATAGATGTCCTTTTGAGTGGTCCGGTGCTAGCTTTGGAAGATGGGAGGAGAGACGGTGGTCTTGCAATAGAGAAGAGGGAGAGGCGAGACGGTGGTTTTGGAATGGAGATGATGGAGAGGAGAGGTGGTGGTTTTGCAATGGAGAAGAGGGAGAGGAGCGTGCGGCAGCGATTTAGGATTGGACGAGAGGGCCGGCGCGCTGTGACTGGATCAAAATCAAAATCAATTTACCCTTCAATTAAGAAAGCGACCCCACATTAACTAGTCTCCCTTTTATTCTGGGTCATAATTGACCATGATTTTCGCACATAAAATATATGTTATACATTGCAAAAATAATATAACTTGAAAGTACATTCAGATATGAACCAAACGATACAATTTTTGGTGACATGCATTCACATTTTGCTTGTCAAATACAGTACGTGGTCAAACTTTGACCCAAAATACGCAAAACAACAAAAAAATACTTCCAAGACCAGCGCTGCTCTTCCGCTCTTCTCCTCTTAAACCACCGCCGCTCCTCTCCTGTTCCAATCTAAATGCAGCGCCGCTCCTCTCCTCTTCCATTTCAAAACCACCGCCCTTCCTCTCCTGTTCCAGTCCAAAACCAGCGTCGCTCCTCTCCCATTCTAATCCAAAACCAGCGCTGCTCCTCTCCTCTTCCATTCAAAAACCACCGCCGGTGAGTGAAGGTGTTGTGAAGAAGTAGATCGATGGAGGAGTACAACCGATACGTGAGGATCGCAGACGGCGACCCTGTGAAGCTAGCTAGGATGTTGGAGATACAGTCTTGGTTTGACAACAAGGACCAACTAGCAACATCGGCGACATCCATGGCCAAATATCTGCAACAGAGTGAAAATGCGGCGATACTCCCGGAGGGAGTCGCGCCGGAGTACATAGAGCTGCTCCTCTGGGTCATGGAGCAAACAGATTCACCAAATCCGATCGTGAGGGAGCGGTGGTGCGAGTATCGATCCCAGATGGAGCATCCACCAGAGATTGAAGGATCGAGCATCTACAGGGTGTCGTTTGTGAGGGTGTCCTGCCAGAGCGAGCCGGTGGAGTCTTCATCGACCGAACCCAACTGCAAGAGGAGAAAAGCAGTTGGCCCAACGACGCTTCCCCGCCATCGTCTCCCTTGCCGTTCACATCGTCTCACGGGGCGGCTGTCTGTCGCCGAGGAATAGGAGGGGGCTGCCCCCCCAGCCCAATAGTCGGGCAGGTTGTGAATTGTCAGGAGGAGCTTAGGGTTGTCAGTATTTGCAGGTTGTGAATTGTGTTTTGTGTTGTGTATTTTGAGAGTACTTTTAGATATGAATGTCTTTTGAATTTCAGATTTGCAGTATTGAGCATATGAATTATTTTATGAATTCTAGAGATCTATTTTTAGCACTTAAAAAATGTAGTTTCATAGGAGTATAAAAGTGTAGACAATGTAATTCTCAGAGAAGAAACTGCAAGTTTCAGTTTCAGATAAGAAACTGCAAGTTCAGTTTCAGATAAGAAACTGCAACTTTCAGAGGCAGAGCATTTATATTAACACGGCCTTTTCAAACAGGGTTAACATCATGTTGGAAGTTTTATTCATGGTTGAAAATGGAACTACCAGCCAGTTAACATCATGTTGATCAACATTCATGCATAGCACATCTTCATATGATGCACAGTCAAAATGCCCACACAATGTTGAGTGTGTGAAACACAGAGAAAACGAGGGACGAAGTTTTGGCAAGTGTTGGACGTGGTTTTGGGCTGCCCCGTCTAGGCTTTCATTTTTAACATGCGCAGCCCACGACCTCGGATGGGAGGTCCATAGGCCTGTTTGTATTTTCTTAGGGCCGTCATGTATCGACCGGCCTATGGACCTCCCATCGACAGGCCTATGGACCTCCCATCCGAGGTTTTATTTTTGGCAGCCCAATTTATGTATTTTTTTGAAGAAAACGCAGAGGTCTGTTCTATTTTTCTATATAAGAATAGGAACGCCAGGTCCAACTTATGTTTCCCTTCTAACTATATTATATATATTTAAATTATTTTATATGTTATAATATATTATTTTTATTGTCATCATATATTTAACAGATACTTACATATGTAAGAAAACAATATCCCACATCTTATTAACTTATAAAAATAATTTCTTAACAAAAAAAATCCTGGATTGTTTTGGCACGGAAATCCTAGTGATTGTGTACAAAAGCTTGGTAAGATTTAAGGACGAATGTAATAACATCACTTATTATTTAAATATATTTATAACAAAATGCTCAGCCCCTTTTTATTTTTTGATAACATTGCTGGCCCAACCCAACATTATAATTAGAATCAGCCCAGCAAAATCGTGTATTTCGAGAAAGTGCAAATGGCCTGTAATTTTTTAGGAAATAAAATAAATGGGCCGCATGGACGCTACATTATTTGTTCACCCAGCCCAGCTAATGGCTGTAATTCAAAAAAAAGATCAAATTGACTGTAAATTCTACCGCGCAAAAAAAGACTGTAAATTCTGAAAAAATGGGTTGAATACGTGCCACATTTTTGGAGGCTGAAATGTGGGCCAATAGGTCGAAGCCAACGCAAGTCGTTGTCAATTTATTCAACAAATGATTCTGACATGTTAGCCGTTGGATTTACATCCAACGACCGGCATCCATCTTCAATCTCTCGTCTTCTTCCTCCAGCGCCGCCGGGACCACCTCCCGCCTCCTGCTGCTAGCAGCTCTGCTTAGCACGCTTCGCTATGAAGCGCTACTCCACCGTTGGCCAGGCCATCCCTCCACCCCTCCACACCTCTTGTTATTCTCCACCGACTGCCGAACCACACCGCACTAGAACCAGTTAACCCTCGTACACCTCTCCGTCGGCGACTCTACTCCCGCGTCGTCCCATCTCCGGCTCGTTGCTGCCCGGGGCCTCGCCGTCGTCCACCACCTTGGATGCGCTCGGCGCGGAGTGGTCAACGAACAACACCATCGGAAGTAGACTGTGCGTGGAGAGGCGGACAGCTGGGTCCACGGCCGCACACAAGGAAATGCCTCCTTATTACGCGCAAAATAATGATTCCTCCACCTGACATCTGGGACCCACCGGAAGGGCCTCTGTATTTTGCGAAAATAACGTGCCCCCCGCTGACATGTCGGACCCACCAGCTATCTTCGCACGCAAGGAAGTGCCTCCTTATTACGCATAAAAAAATGAATACTCCCCCTGCCAGCTGGAACCCAGCATAGTGGGAGGCTGACTTGTGGGCCTACCAAGTTGACGGGGACGGAGGGCTTTGTCAACTTAGTCAATATGAACGATTCTAGCTCCTGTTACCATACGATGTTCATCCAATGGCCGTAGTGCTTCTTCAATCTCTGGTCTTCTTGCTCCAACCGCCCAAACCAGCGCCGGTCGTGCCGCGTGCTCCTGCCTCCCGTGGCCGGCTGTGATGCCGCGGAGGCCTCACCGCCCCCTACTACTCCCACCGCTGGCCAGGCCATCCCTCTACTCACCCACACCCCCTGTTATTCTGCGGCGACAGCAGCCTCTCACCGCAGCCGGACCAGTGAACCCTCGTACTCCGCTTCGCGTGGGCATCTACTGCTGCGTCTTCCCCGGCTCCGAGTCGTCCCCTTCCTAGTCCTCGCCGTTGTCCACCGCCGTGGTGCTCTCGGCGCGTCATGGTCAACGTGGTCAAGGAACGACTTCCATCGGACGTGGACTGTACGTGGAGAGGCTGACAACTGGGTCCACGGCCGCAGCAAGGAAGTGCCTCCTTATTACGCGCAAAATAATGATTCCTCCACCTGACAACGGGGACCCACCGGACGGGCCACCGTATTTCGCGAAAAAAACGTTTCCCCCTGACTGCTGGGACCCACTAGCTACATCTTCGCACGCAAGGAAGTGCGTCCGGGCAAAAAAAACTATTCGCCCCCTGACTGCTGGGACCCACCAGCTACATTTTCGCACGCAAGGAAGTGCGTCCGCGCAAAAAAAAACGATTCGCCCCCCTGACTGCTGGGACCCACCAGCCACATCTTTGCACGCAAGGAAGTGCCTGACAGTCGGGACCCACCTGGTCGAAGCGTACGTAGCATTGTCATTCTGGTCGCGAACGTGTACGTACATATATACTGGTGGATGTAGAGGCACGCACGTGTCGTAGTAGAGGCGCGTACGTGTCGTAGTAGAGGCGCGCACGTAACATGTACACGTACGTATAGCGGCCAGGGTGCAAGAAAGAAAATACGGCCACGTATGTGTACATACGTGCGGGGTCTCGAACGCCTACTCGCGCATACGTACGGCCAGGGCTCGTGTACATGGCTGGGTCGGAACGGAGAAACAGCGTCGTCGTCGTGTTCATGGGGAGGCAACGGAATGCGTCGTGTTCATCGGGAGGCAACGGAACGCGTGGGAGCCAGCCGGCTAGGTCGGAACGGAATGCGTGGTCGTGTTCATCGGGAGGGCTTGGACGGAACAGGCGATGGAAACGAGGCCTGGTGTACCGCAAAACGGAGGAAACAGACCTCCTACGTTCGGAACGGGGTCCTGTTGATCGGGAGGGGTCTGGCGTACTGCAAAACGGAAGAAACGGACCTCCTACGGTCGAAACGGGGGTCCTGTTGATCGGGAGGGGTGTGGCGTACCGCAAAATGGAGGAAACGGACCTCCTACGGTCGAAACGGGGGTCCTGTTGATTGGGAGGGGTGTGGCGTACTGCAAAACGGACGAAACGGACCTCGTACGGTCGAAGCGGGGGTCTTGTTGATCGGGAGGGGTGTGGCGTACCGCAAAACGGACGAAACGGACCTCCTACGGTCGAAACGGGGGTCTTGTTCATCGGGAGGGGTGTGGCGTACCGCAAAACGGGACTCCACGGGATACTGTTCATCTCCACCGTCGACCTCCTCCAGCCTCCACGGGCTACCGTCGACCTCCTCCAGCCTCCACGGGCTCCTGTTCATCCAGCCTCCACCGCGCGCTACTCCACCGGCTACTGTTCAACCACCCCTCCACGGGCACCCCTCCACCGTCTACTGTTCATCCAGCCCTCCACACCACGGGGTCCTGTTCAACCACCCCTCCACGGGCACCCCTCCACCGTCTACTGTTCATCCAGCCCTCCACCACACCACGGGGTCCTGTTCATCCAGAGGCAACGCCACCGCTCACTGTTCATCCAACCCCCCTCCCCCCCGGCAACGCTCACTGTTCATCAAATCGATCGGCTTCAGTTAGCAGCAGTAGCGAAGGAATCGCTCAATCGGGTTCAGTTAACAGCCATCGATCGATCGCTTGGGTTCAGTAACGCGTAGCCTGCTGTGCAATCGCTCGGGTTCAGTTAGAGCCCAACGCCTCGCTCGGGTTCAGTTAGAGCCAACGCGTCGCACACACGCGCGTACGTCTAAGAGAGAAACGCGCATCGCTCGGCCCCCGACCTCCCACCGTAACCGGGAACTCCCCGAAATTTTCCTCCCCCTTGCTTCTACCACAGTTTTTTCCGTCATGGACGGCCCAAAGAATATCATGCAGCTGCGTCTCCGGCCCGCCCAGGACGAAAAGCCCATTTTCTGTCATGATTTTTTGTCATAGAAGTAGGAGCCCACCACATCTATGATGATACCGGGTTTTGTCAAAATTATCGTCATAGAAGTGTCATATGTATGACAGAAAAAAATTCGTTCGGCCCAAAATGTCACGGATGTGTCTTTATTTTGTAGTGCAACCATCCTCGATCACCAATTTCATGATGCTCACCGCTGTGCGTGAGTAATTCCATCGTAGGCTTGCTGGACGGTGATGGGTTGGATGAGATTTATCATGTAATCGAGTTAGTTTTGTTAGGGTTTGATCCCTAGTATCCATTATGTTCTAAGATTGATGTTGCTATGACTTTGCTATGCTTAATGCTTGTCACTAGGGCCCGAGTGCCATGATTTCAGATCTGAACCTATTATGTTTTCATGAATATATGTGAGTTCTTGATCCTATCTTGCAAGTCTATAGTCACCTACTATGTGTTATGATCCGGCAACCCCGAAGTGATAATAATCGGGACCACTCCCGGTGATGACCATAGTTTGAGGAGTTCATGTATTCACTATGTGTTAATGCTTTGGTCCGGTACTCTATTAAAAGGAGGCCTTAATATCCCTTAGTTTCCGCTAGGACCCCGCTGCGACGGGAGCGTAGGACAAACGATGTCATGCAAGTTCTTTTCCATAAGCACATATGACTATATTCGGAATACATGCCTACATTACATTGATGAATTGGAGCTAGTTCTGTGTCACCCTATGTTCTAACTGTTGCATGAATAATCGCATCCGGCATAATTCTCCATCACCGATCCAATGCCTACGAGCTTTTCATATATTGTTCTTCGCTTATTTACTTTTCCGTTGCTACTGTTACAATCACTACAAAACCCAAAAATATTACTTTTGCTACCGTTACCGTTACTTCCATACTACTTTGCTACTAATTACTTTGCTGCAGATATTAAGTTATCCAGGTGTGGTTGAATTGACAACTCAACTGCTAATACTTGAGAATATTCTTTTGCTCCCCTTGTGTCGAATCAATAAATTTGGGTTGAATACTCTACCCTCGAAAACTGTTGCGATCCCCTATACTTGTGGGTTATCAAGACTATTTTCTAGCACCGTTGCCGGGGAGCATAGTCTTTGAGTCACTTGGGATTTATATCTGCTGGTCACTATGAGGAACTTGAAAGACGAGAAAACTAAAATTTATCCCTCAACTACGAGGGGAGGTAAGGAACTGCCATCTAGCTCTACACTTGATTCACCTTCTGTTTTGAGTAAGCTTGCGACACCTAAACCTGCACCCGCTATTAATTCTAATATGTCGCATGTTATTGATGATGCCCCTTCTGCTATGCATAATACTTATGATGAAACTACTTCTATGCTTGATACTACTGTGCCACTTGGTGAATTTCTTGATGAACAAATTGCTAGGGCTAGAGAGAATGAAATTATTGAAAATCATAATATTGATGAAAGTGATGATGAAGATTCTCCCCCAAGATATGAATTGCCTGTTGTGCCTGAGGGTTATGTTATGGATGGATAAACTGCTAGAGACTTTCTTGCTTGCATTGATAGAAGTGATCTTAAGAAATTATTAGCTAAGCTGAAGCAAAAATCTCTGAATGCTAGAATGAAATATGATCCTGCTTATGCTACTTCACCTATCTTTGTTACTGATAAGGATTATGAATTCTCTGTCGACCCTGATATAATTACTTTGGTTGAATCCGATCCTTTCTATGGCTATGAATCTGAAATTGTTGTGGCACATCTTACTAAGTTAAATGATATAGCCACCCTGTTCACTAATGATGAGAAAACTCGCTACTACTATATCCTTAAAATATTTCCGTTCTCATTAAAGGGTGATGCTAAGACATGGTTTAATTCTCTTGATCCTGGTTGTCTGCGTAGTCCCCACGACATGATTTATTACTTCTCTGCTAAATATTTCCCTGCTCATAAGAAACAAGCTGCTTTAAGGGATATATATAATTTTGTGCAATTTGAAGAAGAGAGTCTCCCACAAGCTTGGGGGAGGCTTCTCCAACTACTTAATGCTTTGCCTGATCATCCTCTCAAGAAAAATGAAATACTTGATATCTTTTATAATGGACTAACCGATGCTTCCAGAGATCACCTGGATAGTTGTGCTGGTTGTGTTTTCAGGGAAAGAACAACTGATGAAGGTGAAATTCTATTGAATAATATGTTGACAAATGAAAATAATTAGACACTTCCTGAACCAACTCCTAAGCCAACTCCGAAGAAAAGGGGTGTTCTATTTCTCAGTCCTGAAGATATGCAAGAGGCAAAGAAATCTATGAAAGAAAAAGGTATAAAAGATGAAGATGTTAAGAATTTACCTCCTATTGAAGAAATACATGGTCTTAATTTACCGCCTGTTGAAGAAACACATGGTCTTGATAACCCGACACATGTAGTAAAGGTAAATTCTCTCTATAGATATGACAAGCTGAAATCCCGCCTACTAAATTTGCTAGCCAATGCTTAGATGAGTTTGATAACTTTATGGTTAAGCAAGAAAACTTCAATGCTTATTTTGGTAGAGAATTAAAACGCAATGCTTTTATGAGCGAACACTTGAGTGATTATATGTCTAGAGTTAAAGGTGAACTTAAACTCATTTGTAAACATGCTTCTATGGTTACCACTCAAGTAGAACAAGTACTTAAGGCTCAGAATGATTTTCTCAATGAATTGAATAGTAAGAATAATGACTTTGATGTTAGAGTGGCTACTAGAACTGGTAAAATGACTCAGGAACCTTTGTATCCTGAAGGCCACCCTAAGACAATTGAACAAGATTCTTAGAGAAACAATATTGATGCACCTAGTCCTTCTAAAAGGAAGAAAAAGAAAAATGATACGACTTTGCATGCTTCTAGTGAACCTATTGCTGAACCACCTGAGAATCCAAATGATATCTCTATTTCTGATGCTGAAACACAATCTGGTAATGAACATGAACCTAATGAAAATGCTAATGGTGATGTTCATAATGATGCTCAACATAGCAGTGATAATGATGTAGAAATTGAACCTGCTGTTGATCTTGATAACCCACAATCAAAGAATCAACGTTATGATAAGAGAGACTTTGTTGCTAGGAAACACGGTAAAGAAAGAGAACCATGGGTTCAGAAACCCATGCCTTTTCCTCCCAAACCATCCAAGAAAATGGATGATGAGGATTTTGAGCGCTTTGCTGAAATGATTAGACCTATCTTTTTGCGTATGTGATTAACTGATATGCTCAAAATGAATCCTTATGCTAAGTATATGAAGGATATTGTTACAAATAAGAGAAAGATACCGGAAGCTGAAATTTCCACCATGCTTGCTAATTATACATTTAAGGGTGGAATACCTAAGAAACTGGGAGATCCAGGAGTACCCACTCATGCTCCATTAAAAGAAACTATGTTAAAACTGCTTTATGTGATCTTGGCGCCGGTGTTAGTGTTATGCCTCTCTCTTTATATTGTAGACTTGAATTGAATAAGTTGACACCTACTGAAATATCTTTGCAAATGGCTGATAAATCAACTGCTATACCTGTCGGTATTTGTGAGGACGTGCCTGTTGTGGTTGCAAACGTTACTATTTTAACGGACTTTATTATTCTTGATATTCCCGAGGACGATAGTATGTCTATTATTCTTGGAAGACCCTTTTTGAATACTGCAGGGGCTGTTATTGATTGCCACAAAGGCAATGCCACTTTTCATGTTAATGGTAATGAGCATACGGTACACTTTCCGAGGAAACAACCTCAAGTTCGTAGTATAAACTCTATTGGAAAAATTCCATCGATTATTTTTTGGAGGTTTTGAATTTCTTCTTCCTACTGTTAAGAAGAAATATGATATTCTTATTATTGGGGACGTGCATATCCCCGTTGAGCTAACATAGTGTTATTCGAAATTTCTCCGGTTTCATGTTACTCGAAATGAGTTTGTTAACAAGACTTGATCAACCTTGTTAGTGGATTCCTTTTGATGAGCATGAGATAGATGAAGTTAGAAAGCACAACCTTCTGTACCCTCCTTTTGCTTTCTGTTATTTAGATTAAATAAAGTAAAACTAGTATTTTTTGTCTGTTTTCTGAATGATCCGTGCAATGAAAAATACCCCAAAAATAAAAGTTCTCCAAATGCCCCGAAATTGAAATATGATTTTTTCTGGAATATTTGAGAATATCTGGCACTGAGAACACAGCAGGGGGAGCAAGCACCTGGTCACGAGGGTCCAAGGCGCGCCCACCCCCCTGGGCGCGCCCCCTGCCTTGTGGGCCCATGGTGGCTCCCCTCCACTTATTCCTGCACCCACACACTCCTTCTTCCTCCCAAAAAAAATCACCAACCAGCTCAAGCACGAGTTCTTGCTCATTTTGCTACGATTTTCGATCTCCTAGCTCAATGCTCCTCTCACAAAACTGATTTGGGGGATTGTTCTTTGGTATGTGACTCCTCAATGGTCCAATTAGTTTTTGTTCTAGTGCTTAATTCATTGCAAATTTTTGCTGCCTAGGTGATCATGTTCTTGAGCTTGCATGTCAAATTTATATGGTTCCAAGTAGTTCTAATGCATGATATAGCTTCTAGGCACTTGTGGGAGTAGTTGCTATCAATTTTTTTGAGTTTGGTTCACTTTTATTTGAAGTTACTAAAATTTTCAGAAATTTTTTAAAGGAAGAAATATGTTTAGGAAAATGTACCAAGGTGGTCCTTCAAGGAAGCAAGGACCCAGGCCCGCAATACGCGATGCGGACGATGAACCACCGAGGGAAGCTCAAGTGCGGGCTTCTGAATGGCCTTCGGAGGACTTTATGGATTGAGCAAGAATCAAGGAAGTATTTAACGCATATGTGCGTAATGCTGATATTGAGAGCTTTGAGGCAGATAAGTGCCGTCAGTACCACTATCTCACTGATTCCTTTGTGAGAAGGTTTGAATTTTCATCATCACGCAATTCTCAAACTTTCCTGTTTGATCTTTATGAAAATTCTTATACTATGGACTTAGAGGATTTTAATACTGCTTGCAAACTTCCACAATGGGGTAGTCCTAGTGAACCTCGCAAATCTGAATTTAGAGATTTTCTTGCTAGTATAACTGTGGGGGAGTCTAGAGACATAACACAAGCTACCATAGGGAGCATTCATTTTCCTGCTATACATTATTTTGCTCTCTTCATAGGTAGGTGCATCAATGGTAAGGATGAAGCATGTCACATGTGTGTCCCTGATCTTAGTGTTCTCAGGAGTGCTGTATTAGGAGATAAACATTATAATTTGGGAGCCATTGTTGCACGTAGGTTGCATAATAATAGAATTAATGGAGATTTCTTTGGTGGAATTTATGCAACCTGTTTAGCTAATTTTCTTGGTATACCCATACGTGAGTATGATATTGAGTTTCCTCCTGTTTATTTAGATTATGAGGCTATGTTTCGTCATCAGTTTGTTGAGAGGAACGATCAGTTCCTCCAGTACCGACTAATCTTTGACAGACGACGCACCTATCACGTCGCTCTCCCTGCCCCTACTTTCTTTGATTTTCAGGCAAAGGGGAGGTATGTCATAACCAGGGGGAGGCGGACGAGTACGAGAGGAGGGCTGAGACAGCTCGCCTCCAAGCTGCAGCCCACGATGCAATAGCCACTGCATCTCAGTACGACCCCAGTTATAACTTCGGATATCCGCCAGGCCAGCCATGGCAATAGACCAACTTAGGCCAAAAGCCTAAGCTTGCGGGAGTACGTATTTCTCACCGACATTACATTTATGTTCACACACTCATTGCTAGTTTTCGGTGCTCATACTTTTTCATTGTGCTATCAATGCTAGTTTATTTCCTTCTTCTTGCTTTCTTCTTGTGTGCTTGAATAACCTTAAGAAAAACCAAAAAGAATTAGTTGTAGCTTTTAGCTAGTTTACTTTCTTGTTGTAGTAGTAATAATTAAAAGAAAACCCAAAAATATTTCATGTTCTTCTTTTGCTTGTTGGGAGCTTTCCCGTGTAAATAGTTTTATTTCTTTTCTTTTCTTTGGGGGTCGATAGGAGAAGACCATGATGAAAATGTTGAAGTGGCTCTTATATGCATTATTGTTGATTTAACCAAGAGCCCGTATTGCCTTGTCTTCTCCTGTTTATCAGATGCTTGCAGATTCCAGCTTAGTCCAATGCACGCGCACTATTATTATTATTCACATCGTTCGGTCGTGCAAGTGAAAGGCAATTATGATGATATATGATGGACTGATTGAGATAAGAGAAGCTGGTATCAACTCGACCTCTTTTGTTTTTGTAAATATGATTAGTTCATCGTTCCTGATTCAGCCTATTATGAATAAACATGTTTGCAATGACAATTAGAGATTATAGTTGCTTATGCCATGCTTAATTAGCTAGGAGTTTATAACGGTTTACCTTGCGTGCCAACATGCTATTAAAATGGTTGTGATGTGGTATAGTAGGGTGGTATCCGGAAATCCCTTTTGGTGACCGAGCTCCAATGAGGTCTCCAAATTCAAATTTCATCAAAATTCATATTTTTATGTTTCAAAAAATTCTGAAAAAAAACACAGCTATACATGAAGGCATAACACACATGTGTAAATTTTCAGGGCAAAATACGTTGAACTCAGGGCTGTGCAAAAAAGACAAATCTAGGGTTGTTTAACACATGATACTATTCATTCTCTCATGCCATGAATTTGTCTTTTTTGTACAGGTCGCAATTCAAGGTATTTCATCATGAATTTTTACACACATGTGGGTTACATCCTTACATATACGCATATTTTTTTCAGAATTTTTTGAAACATAAAAATTTGAATTTGAATTTTTCAAAAATAAAGGGCTCCATGGAGCTCGGCCTCCAAAACGCCATTCTCGGTGGTATCCTCCTTTGAATGATTCGAGTGACTTGACTTGGCACATGTTCACGCATGTAGTTGAAACAAATCAACATAGCCTTCACGATATTTATGTTCATGGTGGATTATATCCTACTCATGCTTGCAGTCAATGTTTATTAATTTTAATGCATGTTCATGACTGTTGTCGCTCTCTAGCTCGCTTCCCAGTCTTTTGCTAGCCTTCACTTGTACTAAGCGGGAATACTGCTTGTGCATCCAATCCCTTAAACCCCAAAGTTATTCCATATGAGTCCACTATACCTTCCTATATGCGGTATCTACTTGCCGTTCCAAGTAAATTTGTATGTGCCAAACTCCAAACCTTCAAATGAAATTCTGTTTTGTATGCTCGAATAGCTCATGTATCAACTAGGGTTGTCTGTATCTTCCATGATAGGCGGGTTATTCTCAAGAGGAGTGGACTCCGCTCCTCATTCGCGGGAAAATGGCTGGTCACCGGGATGTCCAGACCCATGCATGCTTTAAGCAAATCAAATCAAAATAATTGCAAACAAAACTCCCCCAGGATTGTTGTTAGTTGGAGGCACCCGTTGTTTCGGGCAAGCCATGGATTGATGTTTGTTAGTGGAGGGGGAGTATAAACTTTACCATTCTGTTTAGGAACCGCCTATAATGTGTGTAGCATGGAAGATATCGCCATCTCTCGGTTGTTATGTTAACAATGAAAGTATGCCGCTCAAAATATTATTTATCTCTGCTTTAAAACGAGCTCTGGCACCTCTACAATTCCCTGCTTCCCTCTGCGAAGGGCCTATCTATTTACTTTTATGTTGAGTTATCACCCTCTTATTAAAAAGCACCAGCTGGAGAGCACCGCTGTCATTTGCATCCATTTCTATTAATTTATATTGGGTATGACTATGACTGGATCTCTTTTACCATGAATTACAATGTTTAGTCAGTCCTTGATCTTTAAAGGTGCTCTGCATTTATGTTTTGCGGTCTCAGAAAGGGCTAGCGAGATACCATCTTGTTATATCATATAATGATTGTTCTGAGAAAGTGTTGTCATCCGAGATTCATTATTATTGCTCGCTAGTTGATTATGCCATTGATATGAGTAAACATGAGACCTAAGTGTTATTGTGAATATGGTTGGTCATAATCTTTGCTAAAAACATGAATGCTGGCTTTACATATTTACAACAAAAAGAGCAAACAGAGTTTGTAAATTTTTTCTTTATCACTTTCAGTTTATCAACTGAATTGCTTGAGGATAAGCAAAGGTTTAAGCTTTGGGGAGTTGATACGTCTCCATCGTATCTACTTTTCGAAACACTTTTGCCCTTGTTTTGGACTCTAACTTGCATGATTTTAATGGAACTAACCCGGACTGACGCTGTTTTCAGCAGAATTGCCATGATGTTATTTTTGTGCAGAAACAAAAGTTCTCAGAATGACCTGAAACTTCACGGAGATTACTTTTGGAAATAATAAAAAATACTAGCGAAAGAATCAAGGCCAGGGGGCCCACACCCTGTCCATGAGGGTGGGAGGCGCGCCTGCCCCCTGGGCGTGCCCCCTGCCTCGTGGGCCCCCTGGTGCTCCACCGACCTCAACTCCAACTCTATATATTCATGTTCGGGAAGAAAAAAATCAGAGAAAAGGATTCATTGCGTTTTACGATACGGAGCCGCCGCCATGCCCTAAACTCCCTCGGGAGGGCTGATCTGGAGTCCGTTAGGGGCTCCGGAGAGGGGAATCTGTCGTCATCGTCATCATCAACCATCCTCCATCACCAATTTCATGATGCTCACCGCCGTGCGTGAGTAATTCCATCGTAGGCTTGCTGGACGGTGATGGGTTGGATGAGATTTATCATGTAATCGAGTTAGTTTTGTTAGGGTTTGATCCCTAGTATCCATTATGTTCTGAGATTGATGTTGCTATGACTTTGCTATGCTTAATGCTTGTCACTAGGGCCCGAGTGCCATGATTTCAGATCTGAACCTATTATGTTTTCATGAATATATGTGAGTTCTTGATCCTATCTTACAAGTCTATAGTCACCTACTATGTGTTATGATCCGGCAACCCCGAAGTGACAATAATCGGGACCACTCCCGGTGATGACCATAGTTTGAGGAGTTCATGTATTCACTATGTGCTAATGCTTTGTTCCGGTACTCTATTAAAAGGAGGCCTTAATATCCCTTAGTTTCCGCTAGGACCCCGCTGCCACGGGAGGGTAGGACAAAAGATGTCATGCAAGTTCTTTTCCATAAGCACGTATGACTATATTCAAAATACATGCCTACATTACATTGATGAATTGGAGCTAGTTCTGTGTCACCCTATGTTATAACTGTTGCATGAATAATCGCATCCGGCATAATTCTCCATCACCAATCCAATGCCTACGAGCTTTTCATATATTGTTCTTCGCTTATTTACTTTTTCGTTGCTACTGTTACAATCACTACAAAACTCAAAAATATTACTTTTGCTACCATTACCGTTACTTCCATACTACTTTGCTACTAAATACTTTGCTGCAGATATTAAGTTATCCAGGTGTGGTTGAATTGACAACTCAACTGCTAATACTTGAGAATATTCTTTGGCTCCCCTTGTGTCGAATCAATAAATTTGGGTTGAATACTCTACCCTCGAAAACTGTTGCGATCCCCTATACTTGTGGGTTATCAGGCGGCAGCTTTGGGCGGCACGTCTTCCCTTCCTACCCTAGATGTGATCTCGTCTGGCGGAGCTCCTGGCAGCGCAGCGCGTCCAGGCTATGGTGGCAGCCCTGTCCGTTGGTGGTGGTGGTGTTGGGCAGGCAGGCGCCCTCGGAGGCTGCTGGGCACTTGGTGGTGCTGGCAGCTGTGGTGTGGCTCGGCGGGGTGGTGCCGGCTGTCATGGCGATGGTGCGGCTGTTCACAAGTGGCTCCTTCGGCAAGGTGCCGTGGCAGTAGCGATGTGAATCAACTTGGACGATGCGGCCCCATTCCGATGGGTTGGATTGTAGGTGTGCGATGATACGGATGAAAATCCAGCCCGACTTTGGTCGGTGCCAGCGGCGACGATACCTGTGGATGTCGTTCACCTCCCCTGAAGGCGTCGTTGTGGTGCGTCGACACCTCGCTCCCTCTCATTTGGTATGTTGTCTCCGGGCCTTGATTCGGTTCCGAATCGGCGATGACGGCGTCATTGGCGCCGTTCCTCCGTTGGGAGCATCGTTTGTTGGAGGAGGGCTTGGAGGTTCCTTGTTGTGTTTCTTCGGTGCTCGCCGCTGCTCTGGATTGTTCTTCAAGGGCGCTATGTACGCCATCGCGGGTGTTTCCAAGACGATGGCTTTCACGGAGTTGTCCGAGTCCCGCCACCCACCTGCCAACTCTCTTTAGGGGCTCATGGGTGGAGGGTGCGTTGGCAAGGAGAGTTCTTTCGAGTTGTTGCTCTTCGGAAGTGATCGATGTTGGTCGAGACACGGCCTTGTTAGACTTCTTGGGGCAGGCTCTCTTGCGTTGTGGTTGTTTTGTGATCGTTGAGTTGGAGTGGTTCTTGCTTCTCACTGGGAGGTGGTGGGAGCTTCTTGTATTTTATTCTCTATCTTCTATAAAGCCAAATTTGTGTGCTCTCAAAAAAAAAGATTTGAATGTCTTTTTTCTTGTAAAGACGTGTTTACAAACCCTTGTGATATTTAATATATATGACATTAGTCCTTTTGTCACAAGAAATAGAGCTTTGTCAAGCGTGATATCTAAAACAGGGGACTCTCAGTCGAGTCGGGACTAGTAGTTGCAAAACAAAACAGAATGTGTAGTACTTCATATTGTATAATTTTAGTATTGTAAATAATTATATTTTTAAATATACACTTTTAAAACATTACAGTTTTAAACAAATTTTATATGCGAAGTAAAAATAAATGGAGGAGTACTTCCTACATTTAACCGACTAACTCGAGCAACTGAGACTTGAACTCGACCATTTGCGCCGGTTCGAGCAGCGAGACCGATACCTGCACGCCCTGGCCGTCCCTGCCGCGCATCAGCGCCACCTGCCCGTCGCGGATCATCCTGGTGTTCTCCGTCCGCCTCGGCCTGCCCCACCCGAAGTCCGCGAGCTCGTAGGCCCGGAAGCTCGACGAGCCAGACACGTTCATCAGCCGTTCCATGGCGATCTTGAACGCCGGTGCCAAGAAATCGCACCCGGCCATCGGGTCCTCCGTCTTCTTGCGGACCTCCTCCTGCACCGCCCGCGCCGCGGCCGCCAGGGCGTGCTCGTCGCGGAGCTCGCGCGCGGGGAGGCTCGCGATGCATCCGGTGAGGCACGCGCCGAAGTATCCCGCGTCGACGGGAGGGTCAAGGCGGTGCTGGGCATCCGCGAGGAAGCCGACCATCACGTCGTCGTCGGAGGCGAACGGCTTGCACCGGGCGAAGCACGTCCAGGCGAGCGCGACGACGGCGATGAAGGTGGACGGGGGGCGAGGCGGGGCCGCGCCGGAGGATTCGCCGAGACGCAAGATGCGCTCCTTGAGGCGCTGGATGCCCCGCGCGTCCACGGTGAACGTCCGGCGCGTCAACCGTGCACTGTCCTCTAAGAGCGGGGCCGGATATGCCGCCTGAAACGCGTACGATTTGTCACGTACGTCGTGGATGATATAAATTTGGGCTGAGCAATGAACATACCTTTGGTAGATTTGGCGCGTACTTTCTCAAGAAGCTCCTGGCCAGCTCTTGGCCACCAGGCAGCTTGACGAGCGAGCGGTCGAAGCACGGTGTCGCCGCCCGCGTCTCGCCTCGGCATGCCGTCGCCCACGCCTCGACGAACGTCCATAGCGACCGCCCGTCGGCGACACCGTGGTGCACCGTCACCCCGAGCGCCACGCCGCCCTTGAAGCGCGTGGCCTGCACGGCCAGCACGGGGGTCGGCAGCTCGCCCATCTCAACCTCCGGCACGAGCCGCTCGAGCACGTGCACGTCCTGCTTCTCGTTGCCGGCGAGGCGGTGGATGTCGGCGTCGGACTCTGCGACGACGAAATTGATGCCGTCTGAGGAGGAGCAATTGAGGCCGACGTCGCCGGTGTCCTCGAGATGGACGAGCTTGCCGGCGAGCGGCGCGAAGCTGCGTAGAGTCGCGGCGAGGGAGGACCTGAGGGACTGGAGAATGTCAACGAAGGGCGGCATGTCTTCGCCCTCGTACAGCAGGACGTGCTGCAGCACTGGGACGACAACCCACTGCGCCTCCATCGCGGTGAGCTTGATCGGCCCCGGCGGCAGCGCAGCGGTTGCCGGCACGTTGACGTAGCTCGCGTGGATTACTCTCACCGGAGACATGGCGCGCCTGAGCAAGCAGTGGCGGCCCCTTCGTGGGTTTTGTGCGTGAATAATAAGAGCTGGGAAAGTGAGCCGAGAGCACAGGTGCACAGCGCCTTGTACTGCCAAGACAGTGAACGAAAACTAGCACGGCCATGTTCCTGATTGTGGACATGTAATTAATTCTAGATCTATGATACCCTACCGACTACTACTACTGTACAGCAAGCATGACAGTTCTGCTAAAATGCAGGCCAAAATCATAAAATTCAGAGGAGTTCATTTTGTGCTAAAATTTTCTGATAAGGTTAAATAGTGATTTTGGTCTAAAATGCAAGCGCCTCGCTCTATCTTGAAGAGTCAAATTTCCAGTGCTCAATTTTGTTAGATTTTATAGGCCTCGCCCACTAAACCTTGTATCTCAGCGGAGTTTAAATTCTGAAATCTTTCAAATTGTATGGCATGTGTGTGTACATAAGGTGGGTTGTTCTCCAACTCCTTGTAGTACGAGAAAACAGAGCAACAACGCGTTTCTCACGTACTCACTCACTCGACTTCACTTTACTTTGGGGAGCGTCTAAGTGCGCCTGCTTGCTCAAGTTGACTACATCCTCGACGTTCGCCTGCCTCCTTTCACTACAGCGGACAACCACCATGGCTGACGATGATGTTCCACATGAGTCTCTGTTGAACTCGTATGAATTGTTCCCTTCTCTCCCTTGAGATGTGTTTTTGGTCAATATGCATGTGCTAGATTTTCTTAGTGTGTCGTATGCGATTTGCCATGTTAGTAATCTTGTGATGATGCTAAGCTGGATTAAGCTTAATCAAAAACCGCCTAATTTTCTAACAATCAAAAAACTTTATCCATTCATGCAATTTTTGTTTGTTGGCTTTGCTGCTGCTCTGAAATCGGGCATGTTTAAGGCTGCTCGCTTCAAGAGATGAGATGACAGACCAAAACTCACGCTATGAATGTGGGGTTTCAGCTAGCACTCTGAGGGGCCTGCTTGGTCCTGAACAAGACAAAGCGTTCTCGGATGTCACTTCAATCTTTGTCGGAGTTGTCATTAGAGTGTTCATATGCGAAATGTCAAAGTACCGTGGGATGCACTTGAATCCAAGTTTGGCACCACCTATGATATTTGTGAACTGTATGTTGCAGACTTGTCCAATGACTATAGAATGATTGAGAACCATTCTGTGGTTGAACAAACTCTTGAGCTTAGAGCTCCTTACGTCTGTGCTGTCCGACAAGTTTATTGCCAGGAGCATTGTTGCTAAGCTTCCTCCTTTGTGGAGGAGCCACATCTGTCAAACACCAAAGACAAGAGATCTCTGTTGAATTCTCATTGGATATTTGGATGTCGGATATAAGGTGATGGAAAATGACACACGTGCTAAGGGAGCAAAGGGACATTCTGCTGCAAATGTTGTGTAGAAAAATGCACACATTTCCAAGTGAAAGAACAAAGTCTCTAATACTACCAACTTCAAAAAGAAGGTCCGAAAGGGGCAAGACAAGGTCAAGGAAAGGGAATTTTGCTGGGTTTAGAGAGCGAAAGACCATTGGTCTCTCGAGCTATGGCCAGAAAAAGGATTGACGAACCATTAGGTGCTAGGATTCCATTGTCCTAATGGGAAGTAGATCACTTAATTATTTGGTTCTTAGCATTGATATAGTCAAACTGAAGTTTACTTCGGGAAATTTGTTCTCTAACACATGGCAAAATATAAATTTATTTTACTATAGTAAATGGCGACTATGTATATGTACATGAAAAATTACGACAGCCATAGCAAATTTGAAAATTTGTTCTCTAACTGAAATGCAAATTTATACAACCACATGGAAAATTTAGAATAAATTTGCAACATCTAGACAAACATAGTTAAACATGGGAAAGGAAGCTCTAGGGTTGTCACTAATCAAACCAATGGGCAGGAGCCACCATTTTCACTCATACTGAAATTGGAGTTGACATGGAGCAGTATCTATATATGCCAACAAGCTGAATATTGATTTGCAATGACATTCAAAAGAAGGAAAACTAATAAGAGTTGTGCTGATCTGTTGAACAAAAAAAAAATACCATGTGATTAAACACATGGTTTTTAGGAGAAACAGATTTTTCTTAATTACCATGACTTAAGAAACAAATTTCATGTAAGTTCAAAAAAATGTCATGTTTAAGAAACAAAAAATGTTTGAATTTCCCATCAGACCATAAGAAACACTTTTTGAACATTTTCCATTGTGTATAAAACAATTTTTTCTTAGAAAATGCAAAATTAACTACATTTGCCATGTGACAAGTAGAAGCATTTCCAAAAGTTGCATGGTTTAGGAGAAAAAAATAGCTAAAGTTGTCATGTGAACATTAAAACAGTTCTCTAAAACTGCCACGTTATGGAGAAATAATTCTCTAAAATTGCCATGTGTACAAAACCAATTTTCTTACAAGTTGCCAAACACCAGAATAGAACATTTGCCATGGTCCAACACCCCATACACTAAACCCCCCTCAAAATTTTGCCCTCCCCGATAGTTGGACACAAGCTACTCTAGCCGTAGCAAATGATTTGTAAAAACATGGCAATATCAGAGGGTGACTAGCATCACCAGTTGTTGGAACTGAACTAATCGGCACAACATCACAAGTAAGACTGGACTTCCCCCGCGAAAAAAAAACATCACAAGTAAGACTGGACTTGAAAGAAAAGGTGAAGAGAAGAGAGGACATCAAACCTCGGACCTGTAGGCCATCCGTCGGGACTGGCTCGGAGATGCCATTGGAGACCGAGGTGACAGCAGTCCGCATGCATCAACAAGCAGAGGCTCCCATCTTGTCGGCGTCAATGACTACCATAGCACCGTGTGTCTCTTGCGCCGCGTCCGGGCAAGAGAAGGGGGTGGATCGGAATCCACCTGATGCGATCTCTATGGTGCTGCTGGCACAGCAGACGCCGTAGAAGGATGATACTACTTCAGGATGTTGCTAACGCGACACTACGATCAGAGACCCTTCGACGAAACTGTGTGCGATGCAATAATCCCAAACGGTGGTGTAAAAGAACCGTCAAAAAAGGTGCAAAACGTTTGCGATGGCGAAGCCATCAAACACGGTTCAGATGTTAGTTGCGCGTGCGATGCAGGGCAAACGGTTCAGTTCAATGAATTGTTTGCGATGAGGAGGAACAAAAGAAACGGGTAGCCAGATGAAGGCGTGTGCGATATACAACATACGGTTCACTCGGATGAACTGTTTGTGATGATGAGGAACAATAGAAACGGGCAGCTAGATAAAGGTGTGTGCGATTGAGGGCATACGCTTCAGAAGGATTAACTGTTTGTGATTAGGCAACAGAACAGAAACGGGTCAGCCAGATCAAAGTGTCAGCGATTGATGGCATACACTTCACATGGAGGAACTGTTTGCAATTAGCCACAACAAACTGTTTGCGATTAGCCACAACAAACTGAAACAGTTAGATAGATCAACGTGTGTGCGCTAGACGGGCAACCATGACAGTTCTGCTAAAATGCAAGCGCCTCGCTCTATCTTGAAGAATCAAATTTCCAGTGGGTAATTTTGTTAGATTTTATGGGCCTCGCCCACTAAATCTTGTATCTCTGCCGAGTTTAAATTCTGAAATCTTTCAAATTGTATGGCATGTGTGTATTTTAGTCATATACTGCTGGTTGAATGGAAGAATCATCAATACATGATCTCAAAAAAAATCATCATTACATAACGTGGGTTGTTCTCCAACCGAAAATGCTAAACACACGGAGCTGCTACGGGACTTTCCAACTATACTTTACACCCCCCCCCCCCCCGTTTTCATGGGGGTGGGGCCCCGGCCTACCCCTCAATCCAATCAAGAACTGACAACTCAATCTCAGTCCGTAAAGGTTAAGTAAACGCCCGTGGATGTAGCATCGCCGGTTCTCCAACTCCTTGTACGAGAAAACAGAGCAACAACGCGCGTACTCACTCACTCAACTTCACTTTCATTTGGGGAGCGTCTAAGTGCGCCTCCTTTCTCTACGGCGGACAACCACCATGGCTGATGATGATGTTTTTTTTTTTTGCGGGATGATGATGTTCCCGCTGATGATGATGTTGCACATGAGTTTCTGTTGAACTCTATGAATGATTCCCTTCTCTCTCTTGACATGTGTCTTTGGTCCATATGCATGTGCTAGACTTTCTTAGTCCGTCGTACGCGATTTGCCATGTTAATAATCTTGTGATGATGCTAAGCTGGATTAAGCTTAATCGATGGCAAAATAACTAGAATGATTGAGAACGTTTCGTTGTTGAACAAGCTCATGAGCTTTAGTGGATGGCAAAATAACTTGAGCTCCTTACGTGTGTGTTGTCCGACAAGTTTATTTCCGGGAGCATTGTTGCTAAGCTCCTTTCTTGGGGGAGGAGCCACTTCTCTGAAATAGCAAAGACAAGAGATCTTTGTTGAATTCTCATTGAATATTTGGATGTTGAATAGAAGGTGAAGGAAAATGACACACGTGCTAAGGGAGCAAATGGACGTTCCATTACAAAATTTGTGTAAAAAAATGAACACAATTTCAAGTGAAAGAACAATGTCTCAAAGACTACCAACTTCATGAAGAAGGTCTCAAAGGAGCAAGACAAAAAGGAAAGGAATCTTTGCTGGGTTTACGAAGCGAAAGACCAATGGTCTCCCCAATGTCCGAAAAGCTATGGCCAGAAAAAGGATTGCCGAATCATGAGGTGTCAGGATTCCATCGTCCTAATGGGAAATAGGAGACTGACTTTTGTTCTTAGCATTGATATAGTCAATCCGAAAAGCTATAGAAGGGTGAAGATCGGCCGTAGTTTGTGCCGCAGTAGATAAGGGCATCTACAATGCCAGCCGCTAATATAGGCGCTTACGGAAAGAAAATAAAGATCTTAATAAAATTAGAAAAATACTTAAGTGTCTTGCCTTCCAACGGCGGGCACTAATTGCGTTCAATAAATAACTAGCCCGGGCGCGGGCGCTTCGAGCTGGTAGAAAAGAGGCTAAGCGCTCGATGCATCATGTTGTGTCGACGCCTAGCAAAACACTAGGATTTCCTAAAGTAACCGCTAATTGGCCGAGAATTAGATCCTGGCGTTCATCCTAAGCGTCCCGTTGGACATGGTTTGGAAGCAAGACGACAAGGGTGCAGTAGCCACTGGGAGTGGGCGATTTGCATCTGCTGACGGAGTAACGCTCCGTGCGCCTCATCCGATGGACCACATAGCGTGGTGCGGAAACTGCCAAGAACGGACTTTTGGTCTATAGAAAATTTTAAAATAAAATCAACCGAAAGAAAAAACATAAGCTGATACTAATGATATTAACGATAAATCTCGGTCGACTTAGGATAATCAAATCCACATAGGAACATCTAAAAAAACCCACATAGAAAAAGAATCAATTGTTTTTGGTTAAACCAAGTAGGTCGAGGAAGTGAGACTTGAACAAGTCCATTTGCGCCGGTTGCAGCAGTGACACGGACACCTGCACCCCGTGGCCGTCTCCGGCACCCATCAGCGCGATCTGACCGTCATGGTTCATCCTGATGGACTCCGTCCGCTTCGGCTTCCCCCATCCGAAGTCGGCGCCCTCGTATGCCCTGAAGCGCGGCGAGCCCGACACATTCATCAGACGGTCCATAGGGCGGCCCGCCCACCAGGAAGTCAGAAAACCCCACGTTGCCACTGGGACCTCTCTCATCTTGCGGACCTCCTCCCGGACTGCCGATGCTGCAACCGCGAGGGCGAGGGCGAACTCGCCGCGAAGCTCTCGTGCGGGGAGGCTCGCGAAACACGGCCAGAGGCACACGCCCATGTACCCCGCCTCGATGGGAGGGTCGAGGCGGTCGCGGACGTCGGTGAAGAAGAAGAGCAGCATGTCGTCGTCGTCGTCCGAGGCGAACGACTTGCACCGGAAGAAGCACGTCCATGCCAGCGCGGCGACAGCGGCGAAGGTGGACGGGGGGCGAGGCGGGCGCGATGCGCCGCTGGCCTCGCCAAGACGGACGATGTGCTGCTTGAGGCGTTGGATGTCCTGCGCATCCAAGGTGAACGTACGACGGGTGAATCGTGTGCGCTCCTCTTCCAGCCACGCAGGCGGTGCCGCCTGAAACGCGTTCGATCCACTTGTCACCAGTAATTGTCTAACCGGGTGAAATCATAATACTCCCTCCGTTCACTTTTGTAAGTCATTTCAGACAACTCAAAATGGATTGTTTTGTACATTGTCTGAAATATCTTCAAGGTATTATAAAAATGAAGAGGAAGTACTAGAATTAGGGGCTGGACATACCAATGGTAGATTCGGCAAGAACTTTCTCAAGACGCTCCTGGCCAGCCCTTCGCCACCTGGTAGCTTGACGTGCGATCGATCGAAGCACGGTGTGGCCGCCGGCATCTCACCCCGACACACCGTCGCCCAGGCCTCAACGAACGTCCACAACGACCGCCCGTCGACGATGGCGTGGTGCACCGTCAGCCCGACAGCCACGCCGCCCTCGAAGCGCGTGGCCTGCACGGCCAGCACCGGGGTCGGCAGCTCGCCCATGTCCACCTACGGCACGAGCCGCTCAAGCAAATGCAGGTCGTGCTCCTCGTCGCCGGCGAGGCGGCGGATGTCGGCGTCGGACTCCGCGACGACGAACCTGACGCCGTCGGTGGCCGAGCAGCTGATGGCGACGTCCCCCGTTTCCTCGAGGTGGACGAGCTTGCCGGCGAGCGGCGCAAAGCTGCCTAGAGTCACGGAGAGGGAGGACCGGAGGGACTGGAGAACGGCGTCAAAGGGCGGCATGTCGGCGCCCACGTAGAGCAGCACGTGCTGCAGCACCGGGAAGGCGACCCACCGCGCCTCCAACGCTGTGAGCTTGATCGGCTCCGGCGGTGGCGCTTCGCTCTCTGGCACACTGACATAGTTGGAGTCGATAATTTTCACCGGCGACATAGCTTGTTCCAGTGGATGATAGGAGCTGAGGAGTGAGGAGAGAGAACGGGTACGTGCACGGCGTCTCTTATATTTGCTCGTCTACTCCCAAGCCGGCCGGTGAACCAAAATGGACAGGATGCACGTTCCTATTTGCAGTCGATCGACATGACGCAACTTAATTATGGGGGACATGCAATTAATTCTGGATCTCTGATGATAGGAGCAATTTATCCACCACCACGCGGTGGGTGTGCCACGGTGTTTTCAAAACCAATAAACTGTTTTAAAATCCCTCAAAGAAAAGAAACTGTTTTAAAATAAAATAAATAAATTCACAAGTACATATACTTTTGAACTATGGGCGTGTTTGGTTGCCTCTAGTGAATATTGCAGGATCGGAGGATGAAAACGATCCAGGCTGAGGAGGGCCTGGTTGAGAGAAAAAGGGAAAAAAGATTTTGGCAAGTAGTTTGGTTGCTTGCCTGTGATGTCTTTGTCACCCTGAAGATGTTTGATTGCATACATGCATGGTGATTAGAGTAGGTAACAACTACACTTAATAGGCATGGGAGTGAACCCTGGAGCTGCAGCTGTCGGGCTCGCCCACGCGCTCGCCGGAGCTGCAGCAGCAGGGCTCGTCTGCTCGGTCGCCGGAGCTGCAGCAGTTGCCAGGCTCGCCCGACCAAGCCGCGCGTCTCTGCGAAGCGGCTGCACGTCGTGCGTCGGCGAGTCCGGGACTGGACGGCGGAGGCCACCTGCTCGTGGCTCGCACCGGCAAGTCGGGCCGCCGAAGGAGGAAGAGGATGAGGGGATAAGGTGATTAACAGCTAACACGTTTTCACGGAGCCACCCATGTGCGCTTCCTCGCATCACTCGAGCCTGGCTCGATAGAAACTGCCGATTCGGCTGTTTCCACTGAGCCACGCACAGAGGTACTTTAACAATCGTACGATGCAGGCCCAATAGTATACACGGTAACCAAACAGCCCAATATATATTTGGAAAAGGAGGTTAAGACCCCTAACCTCTGGATCAATCGATTTATACAACCATCTTTATTTATTATTCAACCATGGTCTAACAAGAATATACATCAAGCCACTCGAAGCCACCACTCATACCTACAAAACTCGATAATATGGAGTGCTCTCACTCCCTCCAGTGTCGTCGCCAATCCATCCACGTAACGTATCGGAACCAACAGTCGGTACAACAGAGCTAAAGCGTACACCACATGCATACGTTCTAGAAGACGCCATCTTTATCGGACCACTGAGCCATCTTCAGGAGAGAGGTCCGCATCATCCTTATCAGTCCGTCCAACCGACGACGCCACCATGGCACCCACGGCGCCATCGCCCCGCGCTCGTTCATCTAGACGCGAAGATTTTGGAAGATCTGTCATGCGGCACCTGCAGATCAGGCATGCTACATCGTAGCACTTGTCGGCTAGGCATGACTCACTAGTAGAAAAAGGGTCAAATGTCAAGCACATTAGTGCCGGTTTGCTTTTGAGCCGGCACTAATGTGTGCATTAGTGCCGGTTCCAACGGCTAGCCGGCCGCTTTCATTAGTACCGGTTCGTGGCCAACCTTTAGCACCGGTTCGTGCCACGGACCGGTACTAAGGTGAGTGGTGGCAGGATGTTGTCAGTCCGGGGCCCCTCCAGCACCTTTAGTACCGGTTCGTGGCACGAACCGGTGCTAAAGGTCGTCCTACATAAACCCTTCGTCCACCCGAGCTCGCTCTGTTCTTCCCCTTTCCCCTCTCCTCTCTGTTCTTTCCCTCTTCCTCTCGAGCTCATCACACATTTTGCCCAAAATTTGTCAAGATTTGAAGGCCCCCATCCATTCAAATGATCACAAAGGTTAACAACTTTGTCCTTTCATCTCTCATTGCTAGATTAGCTCTTGCAATGCTTTGTATAGTGATTAATTTATGAGTTTAGTAATTTGGGAGGAAATATATGTGCTAGTATTTGATTTATATGCAATTTGAGGTCAAAAATAACACTTAGTTTGCATATGTAGGTGTGGTTTACTTAGTGCCTTCTAAATCTCCGTCGTAACCACAGTCGATCGCCCGCACTGTTCCGTCACCAGCACCACCTTGTGGTGAGCCTCTTGTTCATGAATGTTTTACATTACCAAATTGATGTTTGTGTGATTTGGATATATAGTTACTCGTATAATTATCTTACCCGTACGTTGTTTGTTATACATAGTGCCATGGTTTTGATATCCGTCCCCGTCGGCCCTCGTCCTTGTTATGATTCGGATGTGGTATATTCTCTTTTAAAACTAGTTGTTGCATTTCGTGTTTATGACAAATTATGCCCATCAAGTTGACATAGATATTTTTGTCTAGGAGGTTTGTGAACCGGAAATTCCAGCCGACCCTATTGTCGAGAGGTTAAATTTAGTTGAAAGAGAAAACGAGTATTTGAAAGAAAAATTGAAAAGAATTGAGGGGGAGAAGATGGAATTGGAGTTGCATGTTGCCGATGTCTTCGATGATCACAATACCAAGATGGAGAAAATGCGCTTGAAGATTAGAAAGATTAGAAAATATGCCATTGATAGTAAGGCTTGGTATCATTATGCTGTTGGATCAATTGTTACCTTAGTTGCGATCTTGATCGCATTTGTTGTTGCATTTAAATTCTTTAGTTAGAGAGTTATTTGTTTGTTGCATTTAAGTCTTGTATGAACTTGTATTAATTTGGTCTTTTCGGTGTTGTGTAATGAAGATGAGCCGACAATGGATGTACGATGACCGATGCTCTCCCGAGTTCATTAATGGCGTGCAAACTTTTCTGCTTGCGGCTGAGGCAAACAAGCGGGCGGATGGTTTTATGCCTTGTCCATGTTTAGTCTGTAAAAATGATCACAATTACTCTACGTCAAGAACCATTCACGTCCACCTGTTTAAGTCCGGTTTCATGCCCCACTATAATGTTTGGACCAAGCACGGAGAAAGAGGGGTTATGATGGAAGACAATGAAGAAGAAGAGGACGACGACAGCTATTCTGGCCATGGGTTCCCTGAATACTATGATACAACAATGAGGGAAGAAGCTGAGCCGGCAATGCGGGAAGAAGCTGAAGAAGAGGCGTCAGATGAGCCCGCTGATGATCTAGGTCGGTCCATTGCCGATGCAAAGAGAAACTGCGCAAGTGATTTGGAGAAGAAGAAGTTGCAGCGCATGTTAGAGGATCACAAGAAATTGTTGTACCCGAATTGCGAAGCTGACAAGAAAAAGTTGGGCACCACACTGGAATTGCTGCAATAGAAGGCAGAGAATGGTGTATCTGACAAGGGATTTGGAAAGTTGCTGGTAATGATAAAGAATATGCTTCCAAAGGACAACGAATTGCCCGAGAGTACGTACGAAGCAAAGAAGGCTGTCTGCCCTCTAGGGTTAGAGGTGCAGAAGATATATGCATGCCCTAATGACTGCATCCTCTACCGCGGTGAGTATGAGGATTTGAAAGCTTGCCCGGTATGCAGTGCATTGCGCTATAAGATCAGGCGCGGTGACCCTGGTGATGTCGAGGGCGAGCGCCCCAGGAAGAAGATTCTTGCCAAGGTGATGTGGTATGCTCCTATAATACCATGGTTGAAACGTTTGTTCCAAAACAAAGAGCATGCCAAGGCGATGCGACGACACAGAAAAGACCGTAAGAAAGACGGAAAGTTGAGAGTACCCGCTGACGGGTCGCAGTGGAGAAAAAACGAGAGAAAGTACGGGAAGGAGTTTGCAGATGACGCAAGGAACGTATGGTTTGGTCTAAGCGCAGATGGCATTAATCCTTTTGGGGAGCAGAGCAGCAACCATAGCACCTGGCTTGTGACTCTATGTTTGTATAACCTTCCTCCTTGGTTGTGCATGAAGCGGAAGTTCATTATGATGCCGGTGCTCATCCAAGGCCTTAAGCAACCTGGCAACGACATTGATGTGTACCTAAGGCCATTAGTTGAAGAACTCTTACAGCTGTGGAATGGAACAGGTGTACGTGCGTGGGATGAGCACATGGGGGAAGAATTTGACCTAAAGGCCTTGTTGTTCATGATCATCAATGATTGGCCTGCTCTCAGTAACCTTTCAGGACAGACAAACAAGGGATACCGCACATGTACGCACTGTTTGGATGATACCGACAGTATATATTTGGACAATTGTAGGAAGAATATGTACCTGGGACATCGTCGATTTCTTCCGAGCAGGCATCCCATAAGAAAGAAAGGCAAGCATTTCAAAGGTGAGGCGGATCACCGGATGAAGCCTCACCACCGTACTGGTGCTGATGTACATGATATGGTCAAGGATTTGAAGGTAGTCTTTGGAAAGGGTCCTGGCGGACAACCTGTTTCGAATGACGCTGACGGACGAGCACCCATGTGGAAGAAGAAATCTATATTTTGGGACCTGCCCTATTGGAAAGACCTAGAGGTCCGCTCTGCAATCGACGTGATGCACGTGACGAAGAATCTTTGCGTGACCCTGCTTGGCTTCTTGGGCGTGTATGGGAAGACAAAAGATACACCTGAGGCACGGGAGGACCAGCAACGTATGCATGGAAAAGACGGCATACATCAGGGTCATGCCAGCTATGCTCTTACCAAAGAAGAGAAGGAAATCTTCTTTGAATGCTTGCTCAGTATTAAGGTACCGTCTGGCTTCTCGTCGAATATAAAGGGAATAATAAACATGGCAGAGAAAAAGTTCCAGAACCTAAAGTCTCATGACTGCCACGTGATTATGACGCAACTGCTTCCGGTTGCATTGAGGGGGCTTCTACTGGATAACGTTCGATTAGCCATTGTGAAGCTATCTGCATTCCTCAATGCAATCTCTCAGAAGGTAATCGATCCAGAAATCATACCAAGGTTAGAGAATGATTTGGTGCAATGTCTTGTCAGTTTCGAGTTGGTGTTCCCACCATCCTTCTTCAACATCATGACGCACGTCCTAGTTCACCTATGCGAAGAGATTAACGTTTTGGGTCCTGTATTTCTACACAATATGTTCCCCTTTGAGAGGTTCATGGGAGTCTTAAAGAAATATGTTCATAACCGTGCTAGGCCAGAAGGAAGCATCTCCAAGGGCCATGAAAATGAGGAGGTCATTGAGTTTTGTATTGACTTTATTCTTGACCTTAAGCCGATTGGTGTTCCTGAATCGCGGCATAAGGGCAGACTTGATGGAAAAGGCACACTAGGAGGGAATCAAAAAATATGTATGGACGGACATTCTCTCACTGAAGCACACTACACAGTGTTGGAGAACGTAGCAGAAATTCAAAATTTTCCTACGCTCACCAAGATGCATCTATGGAGTCTACTAGCAACGAAGGGAAAGGAGTGGATCTACATACCCTTGTAGATCGCGAGCGGAAGCGTTCCAATGAACGTGGATGACGGAGTCGTACTCGCCGTGATCCAAATCACCGATGACCGAGTGCCGAACGGACGGCACCTCCGCGTTCAACACACGTACGGTGCAGCAACGTCTCCTCCTTCTTGATCCAGCAAGGGGGAAGGAGAGGTTGATGGAGATCCAACAGCACGACGGCGTGGTGGTGGATGTAGCGGGTCTCCGGCAGGGCTTCGCCGAGCTTCTGCGAGAGAGAGAGAGGTGTTGCAGGGGAGGAGGAGGCGCCCAAGGCTTAGATGTTGCTGCCCTCCCTTCCCCCACTATATATAGGGCCAAGGGAGAGGGGGGGGCGCAGCCTTGCCCCTTCCTCCAAGGAAGGGTGCGGCCAGGGGGGAGTCCTTAAGTGTGTAGACCCTACGGGTTCGGGAGACATGCAGACATGACCGAGACGCCTCTCCGGTCAATAACCAACAGCGGGATCTGGATACCCATGTTGGCTCCCACATGTTCCACGATGATATCATCGGATGAACCACGGTGTCGAGGATTCAATCAATCCGTATGCAATTCCCTTTGTCAATCGGTATGTTACTTGCCCGAGATTCGATCGTCGGTATCCCAATACCTTGTTCAATCTCGTTACCGGCAAGTCTCTTTACTCGTACCGCAATGCATGATCCCATGACTAACGCTTTAGTCACATTGAGCTCATTATGATGATGCATTACCGAGTGGGCCCAGAGATACCTCTCCGTCACACGGAGTGACAAATCCCAGTCTCGATCCGTGCCAACCCAACAAACACTTTCGGAGATACCTGTAATGCACCTTTATAGTCACCCAGTTACGTTGTGACGTTTGGCACACCCAAAGCACTCCTACGGTATCCGGGAGTTGCACGATCTCATGGTCTAAGGAAAAGATACTTGACATTGGAAAAGCTCTAGCAAACGAAACTACACGATCTTGTGCTAGGCTTAGGATTGGGTCTTGTCCATCACATCATTCTCCTAATGATGTGATCCCGTTATCAACGACATCCAATGTCCATGGTCAGGAAACCGTAACCATCTATTGATCAACGAGCTAGTCAACTAGAGGCTCACTAGGGACATGGTGTTGTCTATGTATTCACACATGTATTACGATTTCCGGACAATACAATTATAGCATGAATAATGGACAATTACCATGAACAAAGAAATATAATAATAACCATTTATTATTGCCTCTAGGGCATATTTCCAACAGTCTCCCACTTGCACTAGAGTCAATAATCTAGTTCACATCACCATGTGATTAACACTCACTGGTCACATCACCATGTGACCAACATCTAAAGAGTTTACTAGAGTCAACAATCTAGTTCACATCACTATGTGATTATCACTCAATGTGTTCTGGTTTGGTCATGTTATGCTTGTGAGAGAGGTTATTAGTCAACGGGTCTGAACCTTTCAGAACCGTGTGCTTTACGAATATCTATGTCATCTTGTGGATGCTACCACGCGCTATTTGGAGCCATTTCAAATAATTGCTCTACTATACGAATCCGGTTTGCTACTCAGAGTCATCCGGATTAGTGTCAAAGTTCGCATCGACGTAACCATTTACGACGAACTCCTTTCCACCTCCATAATCGAGAAAATTCCTTAATCCACTAGGTACTAAGGATAAGTTCGACCGCTGTCATGAGATCCTTTCCCGGATCACCATTGTACCCTCTTGACCAACTCATGGCAAGGCACACTACATGTGCGGTACACAGCATAGCATACTATAGAGCCTATGTCTAAAGCATAGGGGACGACCTTCGTCCTTTCTCTATCTTCCGCTGTGGTCAGGTCTTGAGTCTCACTCAATACTCACACCTTGTAACACAGCCAAGAACTCCTTCTTTGCTGATCTATTTTGAACTCTTTCAAAATCATGTCAAGGTGTGCTGTCTTTTGAAAGTATCATCAGGCGTCTTGATCTATCTGTATGGATCTTGATGCCCAATATGTAAGCAGCTTTATCCAGGTCTTCCTTTGAAAAACTCCTTTCAAACAACCCTTTATGCTTTCCAGAAATTTTACATCATTTCGGATCAACAATATGTCATTCACATATACTTATCAGAAATGTTGTAGCGCTCCCACTCACTTTATTGTAAATACAAGTTTCCAACAAACTTTGTATAAACCCAAAAACTTTGATCACTCCATCAAAGCGTATATTCTGACTCCGAGATGCTTGCTCTAATCCATGGAAGGATCGCTGGAGCTAGCATACCTTTTAGCATCCTTAGGATCGACAAAACCTTTCTGATTGTATCACATACAACCTTTCCTTACGAAAACTGGTAAGGAAACTCGTTTTGACATCCATCTGCCAGATTTCATAAATGTAGCTAATGCTAACATGATTCCGACGGACCTAAGCATCGCTACGGATGAGAAAAACTCATCGTATCAACTCCTTGAACTTGTGAAAATACTCTTTGCCACAAGTCGAGCTTCATAGACGGTAACATTACCGTCCATGTCCGTCTTCTTCTTAAAGATCCATTTATCTCAATGGCTTGCCGATCATCGGGCAAGTTCACCAAAGTCCATGCTTTGTTCTGATACATGGATTCTATCTCGGATTTCATGGCCTCGAGCCATTCGTCGGAATATGGGCCCACCATCGCTTCTCCATAGCTCGTAGGTTCATTGTTGTCTAGCAACATGACTTCCAAGACAGGATCACGCATTACTCTGAAGTAGTGCGCATCCTCGTCGTCCTACGAGGTTTGGTAGTGACTTGATCCGAAGTTTCATGATCACTATCATAAGCTTCCACTTCAATTGGTGTAGGTGCCACAGGAACAACTTCCTGTGCCCTGCTACACACTAGTTGAAGCGACGGTTCGATAACCTTATCAAGTCTCCACCATCCTCCCACTCAATTCTTTCGAGAGAAACTTTTCCTCGAGAAAGGACTCGTTTCTAGAAGCAATTACTTTTGCTTCCAGATCTGAAATAGGAGGTATACCCAACTGTTTTTGGGTATTCTATGAAGATGCATTTATCCGCTTTGGGTTCGAGCTTATCAACCTGAAACTTTTTCACATAAGCATCGCAGCCCCAAACTTTTAAGAAACGACAACTTAGGTTTCTATAAATGGTGTCGTCTCAACGGAATTGCGTGGTGCCCCTTTTAAAGTGAATGCGGTTGTCTCTAATGCCTAACCCATAAACGATAGTGGTAATTTGATAAGAAACATCATGGTATGCACCATATCCAATAGGGTGCAGTTATGATGTTCGGACACACCATCACACTATGGTGTTCCAGGCGGTATTAATTGTGAAACACTTTCCACAATGTCTCAATTGTGTGCCAAACTCGTATCTCAGATACTCATCTCTATGATCATATCACAGACATTTTATCCTCTTGTCACGACGATCTTCAACTTCACTCTGAAATTGCTTGAACCTTTCAATAATTCAGACTAGTGTTTCATCAAGTAAATACACTCAGTATCTACTCAAATCATCTGTGAAGTAAGAACATAACGATATCCACAGCATGCCTTAGCATTCATTGGACTGCATACATCAAAATGTATTACTTCCAATAAATTGCTCTCTTGTTCCATCTTACTGAAAACGAGGCCTTTCAGTCATCTTGCCCATGTGGTATGATTTGCATGTCTCAAGTGATTCATAATCAAGTGAGTCCAAATGATCCATCTGTATGGAGTTTCTTCATGCATATATACCAATAGACATGGTTCGCATGTCTCAATCTTTTCAAAAATGAGTGAGTCCAAAGATCCACCTACATGGAGCTTCTTCATGCGTTCTACACCAATATGACTCAAGTGGCAGTGCCACAAGTATGTGGTACTATCATTACTATCTTATATCTTTTGGCATGAACATGTGTATCACTACGATCGAGATTCATTTTAGGTGCAAGACCATTGAAGGTATTATTCAAATAAACAGAGTAACCATTATTCTCCTTAAATGAATAACCGTTTTGCGGTAAACATAATCCAATCATGTTCAACGCAAACACCAAATCTCGATGGTAGAGGAAGCATGCGATGCTTGATCACATCAACCTTGGAAACACTTCCAACACATATCGTCATCTCACCTTTAGCTAGTCTCCATTTATTCCGCAGCTTTTATTTCGAGTTACTAACACTTAGCAACCGAACCAGTATCTAATACCCTGGTGCTGCTAGGAGTACTAGTAAAGTACACATTCATATAACGTATATCCAATATACTTCTGTCGACCTTGCCTGCCTTCTCATCTACCAAGTATCTAGGGTAGTACTGCTTCAGTGACCGTTCCTCTCATTACAGAAGCACTTAGTCTCGGGTTTGGGTTCAACCTTGGGATTCTTCACTAGAGCAGCAAACGACTTGCTGTTTCATGAAGTATCCCTTTTGCCCTTGCCCTTCTTAAACTAGTGGTTTTACTAACCATCAACAATTGATGCTCCTTCTTGATTTCTACTCTCGCGGTGTCAAACATCGCGAATAGCTCAAGGATCATCATGATTATCCTTGATATGTTATAGTTCATCACGAAGCTCTACTAGCTTGGTGGCAGTGACTATGGAGAACTATCACTATCTCATCTGGGAGATTAACTCCCACTCGATTCAAGCGATTGTGGCACTCAGACTATCTGAGCACACGCTCAACGATTGAGCTTTTCTCCCTTAGTTTGCAGGCTTAAGAAACTTGTCAGAGGTCTCATACCTCTTGACGTGGGCACTAGTCTGAAATCCCAATTTCAGTCTTCGGAACATCTCACATGTTCTGCGACGTTTCAAAACGTCTTTGGTGCCACAGTTCTAAACCGCACTGAACTATCACGTAGTCATCAAAACGTGTATGTCAGATGTTTCGTAACATCTACAGACGACGCTGAGGTTCAGCACACCGAGCGGTGCATTAAGGACATAAGCCTTCTGTGCAGCAATGAGGACAATCCTCAGTTTACGGACCCAGTCCGCATAATTGCTACTACCAATTTTCAACTAAATTTTCTCTAGGAACATATCTTAACCAGTAGAACTAAAGCGCAAGCTATGACATAATTTGCAAATACCTTTTTGACTATGTTCATGATAATGAAGTTCATCTGATTATGAACTCCCACTCAGATAGACATCCCTCTAGTCATCTAAGTGAAACATGATCCGAGTTTAACTAGGCCGTGTCCGATCATCACGTGAGACGGACTAGTCAAGATCGGTGAACATCTCCATGTTGATCGTATCTTCTATACGACTCATGCTCGACCTTTCGGTCCTCCGTGTTCCGAGGCCATGTCTGTACATGCTAGGCTCGTCAAGTCAACCTAAGTGTATTGCGTGTGTTCCGAGGCCATGTCTGTACATGCTAGGCTCGTCAACACCCGTTGTATTCGAACGTTAGAATCTATCACACCCGATCATCACGTGGTGCTTCGAAACAACGAACCTTCGCAACGGTGCACAGTTAGGGGGAACACGTCTCTTGAAATTTTAGTGAGGGATCATCTTACTTACTACCGTCGTTCTAAGCAAATAAGATGCATAACATGATAAACATCACATGCAATCAAATAGTGACATGATATGGCCAATATCATTTTGCTCCTTTGATCTCCATCTTCGGGGCACCATGATCATCTTTGTCACCGGCATGACACCATGATCTCCATCATTGTGTCTTCATGAAGTTGTCACGCCAACGATTACTTCTACTTCTATGGCTAACGCGCTTAGCAATAAAGTAAAGTAATTTACATGGCGTTATTCAATGACACGCAGGTCATACAAAAAATTAAAGACAACTCCTATGGCTCCTGCCGGTTGTCATATTCATCGACATGCAAGTCGTGATTCCTATTACAAGAATATGATCAATCTCATACATCACATATATCATTCATCACATCTTCTGGCCATATCACATCACATAGTACATGTTGCAAAAACAAGTTAGACGTCCTCTAATTGTTGTTGCAAGTTTTTACGTGGTTTGTAGGTTTCTAGCAAGAACGTTTCTTACCTATGTATGACCACAACGTGATTTGCCAATTTCTATTTACCCTTCATAAGGACCCTTTTCATCGAATCCGTTCCGACTAAAGTAGGAGAGACAGACACCCGCTAGCCACCTTATGCATCTAGTGCATGTCAGTCGGTGGAACCTGTCTCACGTAAGAGTACGTGTAAGGTCGGTCCGGGCCGCTTCATCCTCCAATGCCGCCGAAACAAGAAAAGACTAGTAGCGGCAAGAAGAATTGGCAAACTCAACGCCCACAACTGCTTTGTGTTCTACTCGTGCATAGTAACTACGCATAGACCTGGCTCATGATGCCACTGTTGGAGAACGTAGCAGAAATTCAAAATTTTCCTACGCTCACCAAGATACATCTATGGAGTCTACTAGCAACGAAGGGAAAGGAGTGGATCTACATACCCTTGTAGATCGCGAGCGGAAGCGTTCCAATGAACGTGGATGACGGAGTCGTACTCGCCGTGATCCAAATCACCGATGACCGAGTGCCGAACGGACGGCACCTCCGCGTTCAACACACGTACGGTGCAGCAACGTCTCCTCCTTCTTGATCCAGCAAGGGGGAAGGAGAGGTTGATGGAGATCCAACAGCACGACGGCGTGGTGGTGGATGTAGCGGGTCTCCGGCAGGGCTTCGCCGAGCTTCTGCGAGAGAGAGAGGTGTTGCAGGGGAGGAGGGAGGCGCCCAAGGCTTAGATGTTGCTGCCCTCCCTTCCCCCACTATATATAGGGCCAAGGGAGAGGGGGGGCGCAGCCTTGCCCCTTCCTCCAAGGAAGGGTGCGGCCAGGGGGGAGTCCTTAAGTGTGTAGACCCTACGGGTTCGGGAGACATGCAGACATGACCGAGACGCCTCTCCGGTCAATAACCAACAGCGGGATCTGGATACCCATGTTGGCTCCCACATGTTCCACGATGATATCATCGGATGAACCACGGTGTCGAGGATTCAATCAATCCGTATGCAATTCCCTTTGTCAATCGGTATGTTACTTGCCCGAGATTCGATCGTCGGTATCCCAATACCTTGTTCAATCTCGTTACCGGCAAGTCTCTTTACTCGTACCGCAATGCATGATCCCGTGACTAACGCTTTAGTCACATTGAGCTCATTATGATGATGCATTACCGAGTGGGCCCAGAGATACCTCTCCGTCACACGGAGTGACAAATCCCAGTCTCGATCCGTGCCAACCCAACAGACACTTTCGGAGATACCCGTAATGCACCTTTATAGTCACCCAGTTACGTTGTGACGTTTGGCACACCCAAAGCACTCCTACGGTATCCAGGAGTTGCACGATCTCATGGTCTAAGGAAAAGATACTTGACATTGGAAAAGCTCTAGCAAACGAAACTACACGATCTTGTGCTAGGCTTAGGATTGGGTCTTGTCCATCACATCATTCTCCTAATGATGTGATCCCGTTATCAACGACATCCAATGTCCATGGTCAGGAAACCGTAACCATCTATTGATCAACGAGCTAGTCAACTAGAGGCTCACTAGGGACATGGTGTTGTCTATGTATTCACACATGTATTACGATTTCCGGATAATACAATTATAGCATGAATAATGGACAATTACCATGAACAAAGAAATATAATAATAACCATTTATTATTGCCTCTAGGGCATATTTCCAACACACAGTTCTACAGAATTCCGCCTTGGTGGCTCCGTATATGGACGAACACAAGAATTTTCTACGCTCCAAACACCCGGAGCGGTCTAATGACTGGATTACACGTGAACAAACTAGGAGTTTCGCCGGCTGGTTGCAGACACGTACCATGCATGACGCCTCTATTGAAGATGACCTGTACTCGCTGTCCCAGTTACCATCTTTGAATATAATGACTTTCACAGGGTACGAGATAAATGGTAATACATTTTACACGATCGCCCAAGATAAGAAGAGCACCAACCAAAACAGTGGTGTCCGCTTTGATGCAACAACCAAGACGGGAAAGCAAACATATTATGGTTACGTAGAGGATATATGGGAACTTGACTATGGACGTGGTTTGAAGGTCCCTTTGTTTCGGTGCAAATGGGTCAATATGACACGAGGCGGGGTAACGGAAGACCCACAGTATGGAATGACAACAGTGGATCTCAACAATCTTGCGTATGCAGACGAACCATTCGTCCTAGCTAATGATGTGGCACAGGTTTTTTATGTGAAGGATATGTCTACCAAGCCGAGAAAAAGAAAAGATAAGGAAGCAAATGCATCATACGATGAGCCAAAGCGCCACATAGTTCTTTCTGGGAAGAGAAACATCATGGGAGTGGATGACAAGACAGACATGTCAGAAGATTATGAAAAGTTTGATGAAATTGCTCCATTCACAGTGAATATTGACCCGAGCATCCAGTTAAATGATGAAGATTTTCCATGGCTACGGCGCAAAGGGACACACGCGAAGAAAAAGTTTCACACGCAAAGATCTGGGATGTGATCGGCTTCACTATCATCACTTTCTTCTGTGTTTCACACCCAGGAGGGAATCTCTGTAATAGTTAGGGTAGTTATGTGTTTTGGCATTTAAAACGCGAAGAAATTTTATGTGCAAACAATTCTTTCATGCATTTACTGATTTTTTCAGCTAAATGACCCTGAAATTGAAAAGCATTTCAAATGAACTCGGAAAAGTTTAAAAGTTGGCATGGTATCATAATTTCACCCACATAGTATGTGCAAAAAAGTAGAGAGGGTTACCGCAAAAACTGGATGCACTTCGTGTACAAAATGGACAATCTCTTTCGAAGTATCAGGGTTTCGGACGAAAACTCATCCGTTACAAAGGCATTTCATTTTTTAAATAACCTAAGCATTACCAAATTGAATATAATGATAAAACACACTAATATTAAACATAAGAAAAAAGAATCACTGAAAAATCTATTTTCAAAGCTAAGTTATACACAAACTAGTGATTCACACAAATTTCAAATAATTCAAAATGTAAACTATTCAAATTTGTAAACTACCGGCACTAATAGAAAGTTTGTAATTTTTTGTACCTAAAGCAAAAATATTCACAAAGAAACTCTAAATACAGCAAAAAAACAACTCAAAAATAAATAAAGCAAAAAAATAAGAAAATAAAAAAGCCCGCCTACTGTGCCACAGCGGCCTGCATACGACTAGAAACCCAACCTGTTGTTGGGCCAGGATGCAGGCCCGCAAAGGCCCAGTAGGCCCACAGGGCAGCACAGAACATTTAGGCCCAGTAGGCCTGCTTTGGAGAGGAGCTCGAGAGAGCTACCGCACTGGGGCTTATAAACCAGTGCGGACGCCCCTCGGCTAGCGAGGTGGGACTAAACATGACGCACCGCACCTGCGCCAGCGCACCACCTTTAGTACCGGGTGGTGGCTCAAACTGGTATTAAAGGAAGGGTCTTTAGTACCAGTTGGAGCCACCACCCGGTATTAAAGGTGGGCGCTTCCCGCTGCTTGGCCTGGCCAAAATTGACCTTTAGTACCGGTTGGTCGCTCCAACCGGTACTAAAGGCCCATCCTATATAAGAAAACACTTCAAGAAATTCAGTTTCTCATCTGCTTCTTCTCCTCTGCCCCGCCGCCCGCCGCCCCCCGTCGCCACCCCTCGTCGACGCCCCCGTCACCGCCCCGTCCCCGTCGTCGCCGCCCCGGCCATCCCTGTCGCCGCCCCGTTCCCGTCCCCGTCGTCCCCGCGGCCCCGCCCCGTCGTCCCGTCGTCCCCGCCTGGCCCGTCCCCGTCCCCGTCGTCACCGCCCCGTCCCCATCCCCGTCGTCGCCGCCCGTCGCCGTCCCCGTCACCGCCCCCCGTCTCCTCGCCTCGCCGGTGAGCTCCTGCCCCGGCCGCCATGTCCACACACACACACACATATTTTTTTTTAGTTTTTTAGTTATAGAATTTTTTTTCCATTTTTTAGTTATAGAAATATTAGAAATGTTAGTTATATAGAAATGTTATAAATTTTTCTGTTTTTAAGTTATAGAAATATTTATAGAAATGTTAGCAATTTTTCTGTTTTTAGTTATAGAAATATTAGAAATGTTATAGAAATGTTAGTTATATATATAGAAATGTTAGAATTAGTTTTAGTTAGATGAATTAGATTAATGTCAAATTGTTAGAATTTGCATATAGAATTTTAGTTATCACAATCCAATCATTTAAAAAATGTTACTTTTTGCGGGCATATAGTATTTGTTCTCGACAATGCCCGGCCCGCATCCTCGCCGTCGACCCGTTAGCGACGACGTCCGGCTGACCCATGTCCGGGATTGGGCTCCGCCGGGCTGGCACTGGGAGGTGCTACCTGGAGGGGCGCGCCGCTTGGTGAGGAACCCAGCCTCGGGTCCCATCGTCGACCCTGATCTCCTTTGGTGGCGTTCGCGTGGACCACATTTGGTGCAGAGGGAGCCGGCCCCGCTGGAGGTGGTGCGTTGTGTCAGGGAGGAGGACGAGCACGTCCATCGCTACATGGCTGCTATGGACGTCAGGTTCTTCAATACCTGGCAGGTTCTTTGGGCAGATGACCGGAGATATGATCCTGTGATGGTTCCTTGTCTTTAGGTATCCACCGCACGCGCCCCAGGAACCGCGAGTGGCCTAGATTCTTCTATAGTATTCGATCTTTATTAGCTACCTAGCCAGTGATGTATTCGAGATTATATATTATTCGAGACGATGCATATTATGTACTATATGATTCAGTTTTTCCTTATTGATTGCATCCATGCATTGTAATTTGAATACTAAATTGTTTTATATTTCTTCTGTATTAGTTAAGTAAAAGCTATGGCGGACAATACCGACAGAGAGGGAGAAGAGGCCCTGTTCGAGATCATACGCAGCCCTAACAGGCCAGATGATCTGAATGAAGCAAATGACGGCTCCCAATATCTGAACAATACCGGGGAGGGTGATGATAAGATATTCGATCTCGACGACCGAGCTGATGAAGTCATGAACTATGATTATGATTATGATGACATAGACAATGATTATGATGACAAATACAATGTTGATCTTGAAATAACAAAGACTACCTGCGAGGTATATTTATATAAGCAGGCATCTAGTGATCATCACATGTTTTTTTATTTGAAGATATATTAACGAATCAATCTTTCTTCTTTCAGCCCTCCGGATCGAGCAAATCTGCTTCTACAGACAGCAGGACAAAGCGCGGCCCGGGCAAAAAGTTGAAGGAGGGTATAAAGTACAACATCGATTCCATCAAAGCTAATGGCAAACCCCTCACGCCTAAGAACATTGCGAACAAGTTCGTTCGTCAATGCGGAGTTCTTGTGAAGGACCAACTCTCGATCTCCATTGAAGAATGGAAAGAGCCAAAAACTAAACGCCCAGATGTTACTTGGGTCGATGACAGAGCAAAACAAAAGCTTTGGGAATCTCGGATGGAACATTTCACCCTACCAGATTATTTCACTGATGCAGATGTGTAGAAAGTCAAGGACGCTGCTCTTAAGAAGATGGCAATTGCATTCAACACCCACAAGAAAACTGTATGGGCCAACTACCTCGCTGCAGAAAGGAAGACTCCAAAATTCAAGGAAACACTGGAGAAGCAAAGAGAACACTGGTCCGCTTTCGTGAAATTCAAGGAATCAGAATTATCTAAGGAACGGTCGAGAAAAAACAAGGCCAATGCCGCAAAAAAGACGCAAATCCATAGGCTGGGTCCAGGTGGCTACGCGGTGGCAATGCCTAAGTGGGATAAGTCTAAGCAAGAGATGGAGGATGGAGGGGTCACTCCGGTTACTAGGAGCTGCCCCCCCAGGTGCAGAACTTGGTTCTATGCGCATGGGGGGCGTTGGACCCGAAGACAGGCCTGGTTTTGAAGAAGGCAAGTCTAAAAGGAGCAGAACAAAAGTTACTTGACGCAATAGAAGCTGCTCAAAAGGGAGTGTTCACGCCCAACAGAGAGAACGACGAGCTTACGCGCGCCTTGGGAAATCCTGAACACCCGGGAAGAACACGAGGCAAGGGCGTTATTCCCTGGTATGAGGGCTTTTCGGAATGGAACGACGACTGCAGGACCCGTGCAAGAAAGAAGATGGAGGAGGAGAAGAAGAGGAAGCTGGAGGAGGAGCAGAGGAAGCAGGACGCAGAAAGCCTTCAAGGCCTAGAAGCAAGGCACGCGGACTTGGCACTCAAATTCCAGCAGCAGCAGCAGCAAATCGACTCACTTAGCCAGGAAAGGGGGTCTCAGCAGCGGCAACAGCAAGCGGATGATCATCCAGCATTGGATAACACCGTCCCATCCATGCCGAGAAGCAGCTTTGGTTCCGCCCCGGGCGACGCACTGCTGGATACATACCCTGTGGATAACATCAAAATGAAGAACATATCCATGAAGGTGGCGGACGCCGTTGCTTTTACAATTACCCCCGAAGCAACCTTCCATTGCGCCCCGATTCCAGCGGGCTATACTCGTGTCTTGGTTAATGAGGTGGTGGACCCATATTCGGGGCTAGAGCTTGACATTCCTGGAAGTGACGACAAGCACACACTGGGAGAGGCCATACGTCGTATCATCCTATGGAGAAAGGATTGCATCATCTTTCGAAGTCCACCGACACCGCGTCTGCCGACTCCTCCTCGAAGTCCGCCACCGTGTCAGCAGACTCCCGCTCCTCCAAGTCCACGAACGCGTGAGCAGACTCCTGCTTCAAGTCCGGCACAGCGTCAGGCCACTCCTCCTGTTTCAAGTCCAACACCGTGTCAGGCCACACCTCCTACTTCAAGTCCGGCACAGCGTCAGGCCACACCTCCTGCTTCAAGTCCGACACCGTGTCAGGCCACACCTCCTGCTTCATGTCCGGCACAGCGTCAGGCCACACCTCCTGCTTCAAGTCCGACACCATGTCAGGCCACACCTCCTGCTTCAAGTCCGGCACAGCGTCAGGCCACTCCTCCTGCTCCAACTAAGCCACGTCAGCCGTCTCCGCCGCCTAAGCAATCGCAGAAGAGACACGCCGCAGCTATGGTGCGTAGCGGTACGAGTCGAGGTAGTGCAGGAACTACAGGCGGAGACAAGCGATATAAATATGGTCCAAGCAGCCTCGCTCCTCTTCCTCATAGGCCTTACAACATGACCGAGGAGCAAAATGATGCAATAGTGCGGGCCGAAGTGGACGCTCATTTTGGACCGAAACCGGCAACGCCGCCGAGGGAGAAAGTGCCTGAGGAAAAGATTGACCACTTCATTCGTATGGCTAGACCACCAGCTCCCAAGCCTGTTGACTCAGACTATGAGCGCCAAATCAGGAAGGCACATCGAGCACGACTACAGAAAGAAGCGAGCTCGAGCTCGAGCCAACAAGCAGCTGTCAAAAAATGCGGGAAAACCGTTCCCCAGCTGGGAGAACAGGCGGTGCAAATGACCCCCCCGCTTGTTGTGTCAACAACACATGAGAGTACGCGCGCCCAATATTATTGTGGGCAAACCGTTTACGTTCCCGAGCTGGGCGATGTGGTAATAACCGAGGAGCATATAATGCAGGCTGAAGTGCTCAAGATCACTATTGGACAACTCCTCGATATCGAGCCCATGTCTCCGCTTAGAGAGGAAGAAATAAAACGGAAATATGTCCGGGGCCAACCTTTGGTCAAGCCCGAGGAGGTCAAGAACCTCCCAATAAGAATGTATGAATTGCATGATTGGTACATGAAAATTATCAAGATTTCCAATCGAGAGTCCCTCATGGTGCAAGTCGAGGAAGATCATTACTTCAATAAGAAAGCTCTGTCCGTTGAGTATTCAGAACTATTTCAGTTATTCAATCAAGATGCACTCGACAAATCTATCGTCAGTTGCTATTGTCTGTAAGTGATTTCTTTCTGTAATTTAAGTCTCAAGCTAGCTCTAGTGCTCATTGATTGATCATTAATTACCTGTAATTATATATCCTCACTATATATTCTTTTCTGTGGTATTATGCAGGATGAAGATGTATGAAATGAAAAAAGTTGGACGCTATGGCATTGGGTTCATTGACCCAAATACCGTTAATGAATACACATGGAAATTGGAATGGTGTAGACAAGATGTAAAGAAAAACATGGTAGAGTTCTTGAAGCGTCTCAATAGCAATGAAGATATACTACTTCCTTACAACTTCGAGTGAGTCACACTGTCTTGTACTACAAATTCTGTTTTTGCTTACTTGCTAGATGTTAATAAGTGTATAGGGTTTAGGGTTATGGTTGATTAGTGTTATGCACATGCTCGCTTAATTTATACATGCAAACGTATGCGCATGCAGCTTCCACTGGATCTTGTTAGACATTAAAGTTGACGAAGGAAAAGTTGAAGTACTGGACTCACTACTTAAAAAAGATGGTGACTACAGCATCGTGAAGGGGATAGTCAACAGGTTATTTCAATCATTATTAACTATAGCTCGGCCTATTTAGTTCGTCATTTCCTGATACGAACTATTTTTAATAACCCCTTTATTAATTTTCTTTAACCCCTTTATTAATTTTCTTTGCCGGCGGGCAGGGCTTGGGCAAAGTACATCAAGGTGACTCCAGGAAAATGACGACAAAAGCTATGTTGGTATCGACCCAAGGTAAGTAATCAAGTAGTACTAGCTAGCTAGCTACCATCTCTTTAATTCTTGTTTCAATACCATTAATTAATTAACATGCTTGATTAATTATTATCTGATTAAATTCTATTCTCGTAAAGGCCCTGAAGCAGGCGCCGGGGACTGAAGTGCGTGCATACTACATTTGCGAGAACATTCGCATGATGGCGTCCGAAAGGAGCAGATTTGATAGACAGGACTGGGTACGTTTGCCAGAACACTATTCACAAATCTTACATGATTGTCGATATCTAGTCACACAACTAATACACATGCATATTGATCTCCTTCTTAACAGTTCAAAGAGGTGCGGGACCAGCTCCTACCAACAGAGCGCATACGAGCACTTCAAGAGGAAATAGCGGGATTTTTGCTCGACCAGGTCATAGATCCCAAAGGAGAATACTATTACCCGCTACCGCCCACATGAACCACTTGTCATTGTGCTCCGAAGGCACCAAGGCAACATGTAGGAGAAATTGTATATATATATACATACATGTATATGTGTGAAGAATTAATGGTGGTTGTGAGACATTCGATTATATATATATATATATATATATATATATACATATATATATATGCATGACGTGTACAATATGTAGTATCGTAAAATATCAGCAAACAAAAAAATTAAATGGAAAACACAAAATTAATGGAAAAATTAAAATCAAACCCCCCCCCCCCCAACATTTATTACCGGTTGGTGCTACCAACCGGTACTAATGGTCTACCAGCACCCGGGCCTGGCTCGTGCCACGTGGTGGCACTTTAGCGCCGGTTCGTGCCGAACCGGTAGTAAAGGGGGGGCCTTTAGTCTCCACTCTTTAGTGCCGGTTGCAGAACCGGCACTAAAGTCCCTTACGAACCGGCGCTAAAGCCCGGTTCTGCACTAGTGACTTGACATATCCACCGAAATCTCCGTGCAAGACAAAGCCGCTCCACCTCCTGCCTCGGTCTTCCAGCACTGCTCCACAAACGATGCTCCCAAGAGAAAAACAACACCGCAGTACCGCCATCGTCCGATATGGAAGACCAAATCCTAGGGTTTCCCCCGGAGCAGCACGAGTGGATCGACAATAGTTACACGACGATGCCTTCATCAGGGTAACGATGCAGAACGCCGTCATCGGCTCGGTTTTTACCGGCAACTATGTCTTCCCGACTCACAGCCTGAGCTAGATGACGGATCTCAAGATCTGACCATCAAGCGGCAGGCCGACCACCTTCGACAGAGGAGATGGCCACCACCGCCGGTTGCACCGTCCAGATCAGATCTGACCGGAGACGCTGCCGACCAATCCACCATGGCCTTCGCGTCGTTGCCTATCCGACGCCCGATGGCGCGCCGACCGCAGCAGCCGCCCTTCCCGGTACAGGGTCACGCCGTGCCTGCAGCCGCCGCCGCCGCCCGAGACAGGGCCGACCATCATGCCGCCGCAGCCATCGCCGCCGTGCCTGCAGCCGCCGCCGCCCGAGACAAGGCCGACCATCATGCCGTCGCAGCCATCGCCGCCGTGCCGCATAGATTGGATCAGCCACCGAGCTCGCATCCTATACGTCGCGCCGCGCACGACGCCGCCAAGTGTTGTCGCCCCGCGCCTCCTCGCGATCTGGCCGTCCCACGCAGGCCGTGATGCTCGAAGGGTGGAGAAACCCCACCGCCGCCCTGCCAGCGAGGCTTTGCCTGGCGGTGCTGCGAACGGCGGTGAGGAGGGGGAGAGGCGGGTGGGTTCGAGTGCCGGCGGCTAGTGTTTATCCCCGGGTCGCCCCCGAGGCATAAAAAAGATGTTGCATACATTTAGCCTGGTTCCGATTTCGTGGGCAACCAAACGGCCCTTATGTGCACCTGCAAACTTTCATATACTAGGTGATACGCCACGCGTTGCAGCGGGAATTTCTTGTGATTTTTTTAGTAACATCTACATCACAAAGAAGAGACAATATGAATCAATAATATGGTAGACTTCATATAGAGGTGATGATAATTAATAATATTATAGATTCAATGTATAAGTGATTCAAATTTATTCGAAGTTGTATAGTAAAATTATAGCAGTTTGTATCATCAACCATATATGAACCATATTCTTAGCGGTATATATTTGATTTTGTTTCTGAGTGTCGTCTTTGTAGTCAGCAATGTATCCAAAGACGGATGGTCTCCAAACAATGTGTTAGCAGTGTGTTAAGGCATGGGCTCACATCTAAAAGTAAAAATATACTGGTTCTTTTGTGTTCTTCACCATTGCAGTTGCATCTTCGTATTCCTTCTGAGCTTCTCTAATTGAAACCACGAAAGAACACGGGATATCATTGTTTGAAGAATTAAGAGGAATCCTACAGAAGACATGTGTTGTCAATCAGGGTAGATGCATGAAGGTAAAAGGTGAAATAAAAATATATAGACGATGTCTTATGTCATTAAGAGTTTCTTTTTAGATGAGAAAGTGACCAACGCATTTCTCGATTTTCATTGCTACATTTAACGGATGCCTAATACAAAATAAAATTGAGAATCACAATGAAAACTATTGCTAAAATTATCCCTGAAGTGCTATTGCTAAGACCATCACATCATTAAACATCAGAAGTGCAGAAGGTTAAAAAAAGCAAAGAAATTCTATTAGTGAAGTGCTCATTAGAACGGACAAAAATTCAACCGCTTATGGGCCATAAATCTAAGTAAACATGTTAATATTTGCTAGCCCTTGCCTCTGGTTTCAGTTTGCACGATGCAATGTGTGTCATGCAGCTGCTGCTTGGAGAACGAAAAATATAAGCAAGTGTAGGGGAATATAAAATGAGATAATAAAGTAGTACAACAGAAACTGAATCTTGTGGTTATATGTGGATTTCTCACCGGCTGGATCCTATTATCCGTGAACATAAGCATCGGTCATAGTTTCTGCCGACCTGCAAGAATGAACCCATAACTAAACCAATCAATAACAGTGTTTGCAGCAAACAACCAAGGACGTAAAAAGCTTCGTGTTCTAGCCAAGAAGAAACGCCACATCAACAAATCGTGTGGTCCCCTATACCCAAGTTGTCATCACATGGAAGCGGGACGGATCAAATAAATTATATTTGGAAGGAGATTGTATGTACAAATCAGATGGAAGTGTGTCGCTCACCATGATGCTTATTCACCTTTTGACTCTTGGAGATGGCAGTTGAAGAGCACAGGGAGAGCAGGTTCTTTGCTTTTGGGTCTGTAACCTATGAGCGAGTTCGCAATCAGATGGTGTGCAGCGGAATCTTAGCGACGGCGGCAACGGAGCCATTGGAGGATAGCGAGAATGGAAACAGGTTTGGATTGGATTCGATGGTATGCATTGGTGGAGGAGACCGTGAGTCGGAGAAGACACAGTGTGTTGTGGAGATTAATAGAACGGGATTTAGTGCAGAAGACGAAGATGATGAGAGAAATCAACCGATGGTACTGAGAAGCCGATGAGACGGATCTGAAGATGATAGGGCTGCGGCGGCGCATAACACGGTCTTATTTTTTTGGCGAGGGCTACAAATCATCCGACTGATGCGACCACAAATTTAAACCGCCCCCACCGCCGTTGGGTGCGTTCCATCATAACCATCGCTTTTGTCCAATGGATCCCCGCATGCTTTGCCCCCCACCAGCATCTCGGCAGCCAGCGCTGCTACTGCCACCTGCTGCAAAACTGAAAGCCGGCCACCACCACACCCCGTCTCCGCTTGCAGCAGTTCTCTCTGCCACTTAGCCATCGCCGGCTGCCCTTGCAGCAAGGCCGGCTTGTAGTTCCGCCGAGTGCCGCATCGCAGCGCCGCACCAATCGTCGCCCGCAGCAGTCATTGCAGCGTCGCCGTCCATGACTTGTCGCGCCGCCGGAAGCCGCGGCCGCTTCATTGCAACTCCGCCGGCAGCATCGGACGATTCATTGCAGCGTCGCCGGCAGCAACAATCGCTTCATGGCAGTGTCGCCGTCCTCGACTTGCCCCGCCGCTAGTAGCAGCGTCCACTTCATTGCAGCGTCAACATCACCGGCAAGAACGCCTGCTTCATGGCAGCGTCCCCGTCCTTGACTTATAGCGCCGCCGGAAGCAACGCCCGCTTCATCGCAGCGCCACTGGCAGCAGAGCCCGCTTCATGGCAGCGTTGCCTTTCCATGACTTGTCGCGCCGCCCGCAGCAGCACCGCCGCGACATCGAAGATGGAGACGCTCCACCTGCACTCCCTGCACCAGCAGGCTATCCTCTCGCTGCACCGCGAGCTCAACAACACCGGCTGTGCACCAGACGCTCTTCCCTCCCGGCAGCGTCGACGCCACCCTGCAACATCGGCTGACGCAAATGGTGCAGGCTGACGCGGGTGGTACAGGTCACCGTCGGGTGCTGCCAGGCTGCCAGCCTCGATGAGGGCCATGGCGAACACTTGGGTAGGAGACGAAGGAATTGTGAATTGGGAATCTGACTCGCGTGGTCTCGTACGCGAAGAAAACGAGTGCTCTTGAGGGGATAACGCGGACGTGGTGTGTGGGACATGGACGCGTGGCGCTCGTCCGAGGCGGTTGATTTGCCAGAAAATCAGCCGGCTGTTTTAAAGTGTTTTCCCTTATTTTTTCTTTGGGTGAGAGAAGCTTTTGGATCTCCTCCTTCTGGCTCCTCGCATCTGCGCGAGTATCCAGCTCTTTTTTTAGGCAACCGAAGTAGCCAACTATAGAGCCCATAGGTCGTAACTATCTGGCAAAAACGATAAATTTGACCTATGAACAAAAAGAATTCACAAAATGAACTGTGCTTGAAAAAAATTTACTCCACTGACCCTTTAGTGTGGCGCCCGACAGTCAGGCTTCACGCTACATTGTGCAGCGCCTAACTGACAGGCGCTACACGCCTGTCTAGCGTCGCACTCCGAACTGTCTAAAAATTGATAAGTCAGTGTGCAACGCCTAAGAGTTAGGCGCTACACATCCGTGCCGCGTTTTAGTTTTCTGTACCGTGGCAGAGACAGGCCTGCCGCTGCTACGGGATGCTCGTCAGCAGCGTAGCTTGGCTTTTGTCAGTGATTGTATAGTATGGTCTACTGCTAGCTGCTATAGTATGGTCTACTGCTAGCGGCTATAGTATGCTAGCCGGCTAGGCTGGATGAGGTTTATTTTATCTTTTTCTTGTCTCTCCAGTAGATGTCTGCTCCCCTCCCATGTACGGCGCTACAACATCTTTCTTGGGTTTCATCAACTCTTGGATGTTTCTGCCCTCTCTTTACCACTAGTGGCGTTTGCTACATAATTTGATTCTAATTCATCTATCTACGTTACACCCTCTGCACCGCTGCGTACATGCAAGTAGTGCAGCGGCTATGATCTAAGCGCTACACTATACTGTGTAGCGCCTAGCTCTTAGGCGTTACACATTGACTTAGCAATTTTTAGGTATTCCGGAGTGCGACGCTAGCCAGATGTGTAGCGCCTGTCAGTCAGGCGCTACACAGTGTAGTGTGACGCCTAACTGTCGGGCGCTACACGAAAGGGTCAGCGGAGTGAAAAAATTTCAAAGACAGTTCACTTTGTGAATTCTTTTTGTTCACAGGTCAAATTTATCGTTTTTGCATAGGGTCTGTCTAGGTCTAAGTCGACTGAGACTTCGCGAAGTCTAAGCCGCTGACGTCATCAAATTTCCTTTTCCTTTTGAGAGTGTCATCCATGTTTGTACGCAGCCTATTGTTTGTGCGTTCTCGCGGCTGCTACTTCTTCCTGTGTTGAGCTGGGCCCGCCTCTCTCTCTCTGTGTACCCTTTTCTTCTTTTGTATTTTGTATTATTAGGCTGGACTTGTCTCACCGCAGATTTTTGTTGGGCCGGTTTGCCTTTTCTTTTTCTTCTATGTTGAATCTTCATTTTTCTTGTTTGCTGACAAACCACCGAGAGGATCAAAAATATATTCGCTCACTTTGTATAAAAAGTTCTGAAGAAAAATGTAAACAACAGAGAATAAGATGGGAAAAAACTGGAGGAAAAGGACATACAAGTTGAATCATTTTGTATCATTTTCAAAATCATTTATGTAACTGAGAAATTAAAAGGCAACAGAAAAAAGTAAAAAAAAGGAAAGAAACCCAGTGTGTACAAATAGATGTCATTTCTTTTAAAAGTTGCACACTAGCAATGAGAAATGCAACTGCGTCATTGTCGATGTGTGTGCATCCAGGTGGTGGTACCTTTTAAAATAAAAAACAACTAAATTGCATATATACTTTAGACATGCAAATGCGCGTGGCTAATAGACATATATTAAGTTGCACAAGGATGGTAGACATTCAGACGAGATGCGTACAACCGAATGACAATATATATATATATAAAGTTGCACACATATGGTAGGCATGTAATTGAGTGTAGTCGTCGAACATGCATCTACATGGTATAACTAGTCGCACAATTTTTTGAAAAAGAAAAAATGTGTTAAGTTGCACATGGGCGAAGTTGTCTCTTTTATTAAAAAACATAACAGCACTATTTAGAAAATAAATACAAATCCAAGACACAAAATATATACATAAATAAACAAAAAGTAGAAAAGTAATAATGAAAAGTCAATAATAAAACCACATACAAGGCCGCCCAAGCACCCAGCCACACACCCCTTGCAGTTGCATGCGAGTACAACATGGACGATGTTCAATTGGTTGTTGTCGGGCTTGCAATTGGCCCACCCCCTGTACCGGCGCCCCCTCCGACAGAACAAAAAATTCCAGTTGCGGTCGGGTTACAAGGCATACAGTTGCGGTCGGGTGCGACACTTGCAGTTGCATTCCTAGTGTCGGACATGCAACTGGCCCGCCCCCTCTCCTGCTGCCCCCCCCCCCCCCCCCTCCGACAAAACAAAGGTTCGGTTGCAACCATGTTGGGGGACATGCAATTGCGGTCGGGTGTAGTGCATGCAGTTGCGAGGCTGTTGTCCGGCTTGCAACTGGCCCACCCCCTCTACCGGCGCCCCCTCTGACAAAACAAAAAATTCCAGTTGCGGTAGGGTTACAAGACATTCAGCTGCGGTCGGGTGCGACACTTGCAGTTGTATGCCTAGTGCCGGACATGCAACTGGCCCGCCCCCTCTCGCGCCGCCCCTTCCAAAAAACTTCCAGTTGAAACCATGTTAGGGGACATGCAGTTGCGGTCGGGTGATGCGCTTGCAGTTACAGGGTTGTTGTCGGGCTTGCAACTGGCCCGCCCCCTCCGACAGAAAAAACACCAGTTGCAGTCGGGTGCGACACTTGAAGTTGCATTCCTAGTGTCGGACATGCAACTGGCCCGCCCCCTCTCCCGCCGCCCCCTCCAACCAAACAAAGGTTCAGTTGCAACCATGTTGGGAGACATGCAGTTGTGGTCGGGTGCGGCACTTGAAGTTGCGGGGATATTATCGGGCTTGCAACTGGCCCGCCCCCTCTACCGGTGCATCCTCCGATAGAACAAAAAAGTCCAGTTGCGGTCGGGCTAAAAGACATGCTGTTGCGGTCGGGTGCCACACTTGAAGTTGCATGCCTAGTGTCGGACATGCAACTGGCCCGCCCCCTCTCGCGCTGCCCCCTCTGATAAAAAGGTCCAGTTGAAACCATGTTGGGGGACATGCAGTTGCGGTCGGGTGCGTCGCTTGCAGTTACGGGGCCATTGTCGGGCTTGCAACTGGCCAGCCCCCTGTGACAGAAAAAAAATCCGGTTGCGGTTGAGTTACAAGACATGAGTTGCGGTCGGGTGCGACACTTGAAGTTGCATTCCTAGTGTCGGACATGCAACTGGCCCACCCCCTCCCCCATCGCCCCCTCCGACCAAACAAAGGTCCAGTTGCAACCATGCTGGGAGACATGCAGTTGCGGTCGGGTGCGGCACTTGAAGTTGCGGGGATGTTATCGGGCTTACAACTGGCCCGCCCCCTCTACCGGTGCCCCCTCCGACAAAACAAAAATGTCTAGTTGCGGTCGGGCTAGAAGACATGCAGTTGCGGTCGGGTGCCACACTTGAAGTTGCATGCCTAGTGTCGGACATGCACCTGGCCCGCCCCCTCTCGCTCCGCCCACTCCGATAAAAAAAGGTTCAGTTGAAACCATGTTGGGGGACATGCAGTTGCGGTCGAGTGCGTCGCTTGCAGTTGCGGGGTCGGGCTTGCAACTGGCCCGCCCCCTCCGACAGAAAAGAAAAGGTCTAGTTGCGGTTGAGTTACAAGACATGAGTTGTGGTGTGACACTTGAAGTTGCGTTCCTAGTGTCGGACATGCAACTGGCCCACCCGCTCTCCCGTCGCCCCCTCCGACCAAACAATGGTCCAGTTGCAACCATGCTAGGAGACATGCAGTTGCGGTCGGGTGCGGCACTTGAAGTTGCGGGGATGTTGTCGGTCTTGCAACTGGCCCGCCCCCTCTACCGGTGCCCCCTCCGACAGAACAAAAGAGTCCGGTTGCGGTCAGGCTAGAAGGCATGTAGTTGCGGTCGGGTGCCACACTTGAAGATGCATGCCTAGTGTCGGACATGCAACTGGCCCGCCCCCTGTTCCGCCGCCCCCTTATAGACAAAACAAAGGTCTCGTTGCAACCATGTTAGGGGACATGCAGTTGCGGTCAGGTGTGACGCTTGCAGTTGCGGGGATGTTGTCGGGCTTGCTACTAGCCCGCCCCCTCTACCGGTGCCCCTCTGATAGAACAAAAACTTCCCGTTGCGGTCGGGTGCGATACAACTGGCCCTACTGATCTCTATTCGAACTAGAAACAGAGTTAAAAAAACTCAAACCAGAAACAAAGTCTAGTTGGCCGGTGACAAATATTTTTGAGAAGGAAAAAGACAAGTTACATGCCAATGACATACATACAATTGTGTGTGGCCGATGTGCATGAAAATGTGTGTGCTCGACGGACGTTTTGGCGATAATATGTTTGGAAAGAAAAAAGTTGCATACGGACACAGACAATAAAACATGTAATTGCATGTGATTCAATGTACATGCAATTGTGTGTTGACGTATGTGTAAACAAGTGACAATATTATTTTAAATAATAATAGCAATAGAAAAAATAAAGAAAAAAACAAAAAGAAAATGGGACCAAACCAAAGCGAACAGCCCTATTAATCCCTCCTGTCCCCCCAAGCAACACGAGCACTAACAAAAAAAAAGCAGCCTAGAAGAAAGCCCAAAAAACAGAAAAAGGAAAAGCCACACCACCCCTCACGGCCAGCCCATGGGGCATCTCTGTCCAACACAAAGAATAGAAGAGAAGGCAAGAAAGAAAAACAAGGCAATGGGCCGGGGGCACAACTAAAACAGGCCGGTACACCACAAGGAAATAGCGATCCTGAATCTTAAACAGAAATCGATCGAAGGCTAGGTACATCGACTGAGACTTCCTTAAAACTCAGTGGACTGAGTTTTAGCCGTCCCCTTTTGCCTAACTATCTAGCCCACAATCTGGCTGCACCAGCCCCGGTCAGAAATCAAAGCGTACGTCTACAGCCCAGCTAAAACAAATCGAAACCGGAGGAGGCAGCGAGCGGGCGGCTGGAAAGGAACGGACCGGTATGTTTCACTTAGCGGTGGCAGTACTTAGTAATTTTGTGAACTTCTCATCATATCGTTGTAGACTTCTGTGCTGTGATGCATCAGCGGCTATAACAATTTGAGTGACGTGGCCGACGTGGCCTCATGAGAAGGCAGGAAAATCATCTAATGGGGTGCCCCTATTTAGATATAGAAAATATACGGCTCACGTAGCAGAGGTACTTCGATCGCCCCGCCAAAGAAAATTACCGAGAGTGAGCTGTGTGGTCACTTGAGAATCATTATACACAACTAAAAGCAAACTCAAAGTAAAAATAAATAAATTCACAAGTACATGCACTTTCGAACTATTTCACAAGCCTCAGAATCATATTACCTACAAATATGATCGCCCCCAATGCTACCGTCACGTGTAAAGAATTACGTAGATGCATTTCCCCTACAAATATATTACATAGATACATGTACAGAACCTACAACAACTACACGAGGAGTTGATGGATGATTCAATAGTTGCTGCTGCCACTACTGATTTTTCTTTTCTTGAGATGGTATTAGCGAATTGAGACTATCTCAGATGATTAAGTTCTTTGTGGTGAAATTAGCCCATCACGGTTTAAGTCTTGGACTTAACACTGATACTTGCATTTTCTGGATATATTTTAGTCTTTTCGGCGATGTTCGATCGGTCGGAGGAGACATTCTCATCGACTACGAAGGTGCGGAAGAGTATCTTGTGCTACCGTGATACGGGCTCTTGGGCCGTCGGATTCTCATATCGGACAGTATCTGAAAGCTGTTGGATCTGCTAGACCTATGTGTAATTTTTAGACTCCTAGAAGGTTTATTTTGCAAATGTTCCAGAGTTACTGATATGAGAATCTGACGGGCCAGAAACCCGTAGCACATGAGCCTTGGTAGCACTAGATATTTTCCCACGGAGGTGCCTGTATCTCGAGATGGCATGCCAGTCCAGTCTCTTGAATGTGCTCATAGGGATATGTGCGTGTATGTGTTCATAGGGTTAGTGTACGCGCGTGTGTATGAGCGTGTGTGTATGTACAGTATTAAGAAAAATATTAACGTCGATTCCTTCAGTTAGATCTCCCTAGTTATTTTACATCTTATTATCTAAACCACTGCAAATTAATAAAATTGAACACATAATAGTTGTACATTTTCAACGGTGTATCGCCTGCTCAATTTCAACTTATCATTTTCTAATTTTGAAGCTCTCTTGTTCAATTTTTGATTTGGTTTATGATTTTGACCTAGTCAACTATTTAGATTGGGTCAGGGATTTCTCAAATTAATCGGCAACAATCAGCCTGTAATAACACACAGTCATGTGCACTATTACACCGCCCAAAAAAGAAGCAGCGCCAACAGTAGCCACCAACGTAAGAAATTTTCCTACATAAGAAGTGTATGAGTTGATTAGCAGATAACAGATAGTCACATAAGCAAGAAAGCCCACCGGAACATCACATTATAAAAAAACATTTCATCATCTTCAACATGCGCCCAACCAATTTTTATCTTTATGAAATCTCAACCATACGAATTGCACGGAGAAGCGCGCTCAACCTTTTTAGTAAGATAAAGAACCAACAACTAAGATCGACAACTTCAAAATATGGAATTCTTAGTTAAATAAACAATTCAATTATAATGTATTAATCTTTATAAAACATCTGGGTGTACTGTTTTGAATTGACCTAACTAGGTCTCTTTGAGAACAAAAATTGTCACTCAAGTAGCGCCAGAAAGTTAGATTTGAACTCGTCCATTTGTGCCGCTTGGAGCAGTGCCACTGAGACCTGCACACCCCGGTCGTCCCTGCTGCCCATCAATGCCACCTGACCGTCTGTGTTCATCCTAATCGGCTCTGTCCGTGTCGGCTTTCCCCACCCGAAGTCGGCGATCTTGTATGCACTAAAGCCCGACGAGCCTGATATGTTCATCAACCGGTCCATGGCGGGCATGGGATCGAATGAGAAGAAGTTCCAACCAGCGATAGGGTCTTCCTTCATCTTGTTGATCTCGTCCTGGACCGCCGACGCCGCAGCCGCCAGGGCACGCTCACCATGAAGCTCCCGGGCAGGGAGCCTTGCCAAACACTTGGTGAGGCACGAGCCGATGTACCCCGCGCCGACGGGAGGGTCAAGGCGCTCGCGGATGTCGGCGAAGAAGAAGAGCCACACGTCGTCGTCCAAGGAGAACGACTTGCACCGGGCGAAGCACGTCCACGCGAGCGCGACCACGGCGGCGAAAGCAGACGGCGGGCGAGGCAGGGGCGTGCCGCCCGACTCATTGAGGTGGACAATGCGCAGCTTCAGGCGTTGGATGTCTCCTTGGTCCAAGGTGAAGGTTCGGCGAGTGAGCCGCTTTCGGTCTTCGAAGACTGATGACGCTAGTGCCGCCTGCGGACAGGAACATGTAAGGTGTCAAATGAGTTATGCTACACCTACCGACCTACGTAATTATTTGTTGCTTCATACGTTAAACTAGTCATAATGGAGAGTAAGCTAGACTAGTAACATATGGGGAGTAACATATAACATTTGTTACTAGTCTATGTTAGGGCATTTTCAATCGTAAACCCACAAATTTCGTCCCGCATCCATCCGCAGACAGGAGGGCCAGTCCACGGACACGGATGCGAGAGGCCGCCATCCAACCGTAGCTGCATACATTTTAACAACAGTTCGAACCAACCAAACGAAATTCGTTCAAACACGTTCGGATCTTATATAAGCACGTCTTTCCTTATTAATTACTTGCCACATCATTTATTTTTGTCTAGATATGTACGATATTATCGCTTATATTACTCCTATTATGGATAGTCTCACGGTGTGAACATGTGTAAAGATTTGATCGGAGAAGAATAAGGCAGGAGCCACACCTAGTTAAATTCAGGGGAGGAGATTAGCTTAAGTAAGGAACTTCCACACTAATCTACTCCTCTGAAAATGTAGCCAGTTTGTAAGTCTAGCAATTTCGGCGTCAAATACACCCATTTGCAGAGAAGATTCTGAAAGGTTATGGGACCATCACTTCATCTACATCAAAATTGATCTACATTTTTCACATCAGTCTTTCAGTGTCTCTGTATGTACTCCCTTCGTCCGAAATTACTTGTCGTGAAAATGGATGTATCTAAAACTAAAATACGTCTAGATACATTCATTTCCCCGACAAGTATTTCTGGACGGAGGGAGTATAAGATTGTGAGTGGATGCTGCTACCAATCTGCTCTAATAAAAGTATTGATTTCTCAAATTCAACCAACACGAAGACATCAAGACGCTTAGAGCGAACCCATCTAGGAGTAGGTACGAAACAGAGGAACCAGGTACGTACCGAGGGCAAATTGGGAGCGAACTTCCGCAGAACACTCCTGGCCAGCTCGTCGCCGGCGGGCATCTTGACGAGCGAGCGGTCGAAGCACGGCGTGGTGGCCGGCGTCTCGCCCCGGCACGCCGTCGCCCACGCCTCGACGAACGTCCACAGCGCCCGCCCGTCGGCGGCGCCGTGGTGCACCGTCAGCCCGAGCGCCACGCCGCCCTCGAAACGCGTGGCCTGCACGGCCAGCAGGGCGGTCGGCAGCCGGCCCATGTCCACCTCCGGCACGAGCGCCTCGAGGACGCGCAGGTCGTGCTCCTCGTCGCCGGCGAGGCGGCGGATGTCGGCGTCGCACTCGGCGACGACGAACCTGACGCCGTCGGAGGCGGAGCAGCTGATGCCCACGTCCCCCGTCTCCTCGAGGTGGACCAGCTTGCCGGCGAGCGGCGCGAAGCTGCCCAGAGTGGCCGCGAGGGAGGAGCGGAGGGACTCGAGAATGGCGTCGAAGGGCGGCATGTCGTCGTCGCCCTCGTAGAGCAGCACGTGCTGCAGCACCGGGAAGACGACCCAGAGCGCCTCCATCGCGGTGAACCTGATCGGCCCCGGCGGTGGCGCGGCGGTCTCCGGCACGCCGACATAGGTCGAGTCGGTAATCCTCACCGGCGACATCGGGATGATAGATCGTGAGCTGCGCGCTCGCCGGTGAGGATTATCGAGCCGAGCGTGCGCGTGTGCGGACGACGGGAGCGGACGAACGGCGGCACGGGTGCACCGCGGCTTGTATTTGGCAGTACGCGGGTGCGTCCTCGGCGCTCTCCTAAAACTACTTGCAGTCGATCGACATGAACAGTGATGATAATATATATAATGCGCTGGCATCAAAAACTGGTGAACAGGAAGAAACCTGAGCTGGCCTACCCAGAGAGGGGAGGCGAGAGTGCCGAACCCAACCACGCAACCTGAGACACTCGTCGTCAATCACGAATTTGCTTTTTGTTTTGACGCGCAATCGTGGATTCGTGGGGACACCCACCGATTGCCATTTTCCGTAGTGTCAGCGATGACGTCATTTTCTTCAACAGTGCTATAACTCACGTGTGTTGCTATTTTCATCCTCCATCAAACATTCGAACGCATGCATATGTGCCGGTTGGAGCAGCGACACTGACAGCTGGACGCCCTGGCCGTCCTGCTGCGCACCAGCGCCACCTGGCCGTCGGGTTCATCGTAATCCCCCTCCCGAAGTTGGCAAAACTAATGGACACGAACGATTTTATGATTTTTATGATACACGAACCTCAGCTGGTGCCCAGACCAGAGGAAGTGTCAAACCGAAGCACGCAACCTGGGACACCGGTCAATTACAACTTTCCTTTCCATAGACGAGCAACACTGAGGTTCACAGCTTATGGAGCGCCAGCTATGTCATTTTCTTCAGTAGTGCTATTCATAAGCGTGTTTCTATTTGCATCCTCCATCAAACATTTATAAGCCTACTAATTTGAATTGACCCGGATAGGTACTCCCACCATTTCTTTTTTACTTCGTGTATAATATTTGTTTGAAATTAAACCACAAAAAGTTTGACCAAATTTATATTTAAAATTATCTCAACATATATAATACAAAAGTTATGTAGTATGAAAACTAATTTCATGATGCATGTAACGATATTGATTCCATAAAGTGGATGCTTGAATTTTTTTCTATAAAGTTGAACCAACTTTGCAAAGTTTAACTTCAGACAAATTTCATATGCAAACTAAAAAAAACGAAACTAGTATATTTGAAAACGAATCGTCACTTGAGTAGCTCGAGGAAACTAGACTTGAACGCATCCATATGCGCCGGTTGGAGCAGCGACACCGACACCTGCACGCCCTGGCCATCCCTGCTGCGCATCAGCGCCACCTGACCGTCATGGTTCATCGTAATCGGCTCTGTTCGCCTCGGCTTCCCCCACCCGAAGTCGGCGACCTCATATGCTCTAAATCCCGATGAGCCCGATATGTTCATCATACGGTCCAGGCAGGCACCGGTGAGCAGCGTGAGGAAGTTCCACCCAGCAATAGGGTCCTTCTTCACCTTGCTGATCTCGTCCTCGACAGCTGACGCCGCGGCTGGCAAGGCGCGGTCACCACGAAGCTCCGGCACGGGGAGCTTCGATATCAACCCGGTGAGACACGCACCGATGTACCCTACATCAACGGGCGGATCAAGGCGGGCGCGGGTGTCGGCGAAGAAGAAGAGCTGCGCGTCGTCCTCTGGGGAGAATGGCTTGCACCGGGCGAAGCATGTCCAGGCGAGCGCGACGACAGCGGTGAAAGTTGACGGCGAGTGAGGCAAGGGTGCGCCGTGGGATTCACCTAGATGAACGATGCGTTGCTTGAGTCGTTGGATGTCCCCCGCGTCGAGGGTGAACGTTCGACGGGTGAACCGCTTTCGATCTTCAACCAGGGATGACGGTGGTGCCACCTGCGCATAAGAACATGTAGATCTAGATTTTCTTATACGTTATCAGATTTTTTTTCTGGTGGATGATGATAGCTGTGTTCTTGATCCAAAATATTCAGTCCTCTGAGCCCATGAAAATCTTAGTTCGAACTTCGAAGACGAAAGACAGGACTTGGACATGTAAGAGAGCAACCACGTACCGAAGGCAAATTCGGGGCCACCTTCCGTACGACGCTCCTGGCCAGCTCTTCGCCGCCGGGCAGCTTGACGAGGGAGCGGTCGAAGCACGGCGTGGTGGCCGGCGTCTCGCCCCGGCACGCCGCCGCCCACGCCTCAACGAACGTCCACAGCGCCCGGCCATCCGCGACACCGTGGTGCACCGTCACCCCGACCGCCACGCCGCCCTCGAAGCGCGTGGCCTGCACGGCCAGCACGGGGGCCGGCAGCTGGCTCATGTCCACCTCCGGCACGAGCCCCTCGAGCACCCGCAGGTCGTGCTCCTCGTCGCCGGCCAGGCGTCCGATGTCTGCGTCGCACTCCGCCACGACGAACCTGACGCCGTCGGAGGCGGAGCAGCTGATGCCGACGTCCCCCGTCTCCTCGAGGTGGACCAGCTTGCCGGCGAGCGGCGCGAAGCTGCGCAAAGTCGCGGCGAGGGAGGACCGGAGGGACTGGAGAATGGCGTGGAAGGGCGGCATGTCGTCGTCGGCCTCGTAGAGCAGCACGTGCTGCAGCACCGGGATGACGATCCACAGCGCCTCCATGGCGGTCAGCTTGATCGGCCCCGGCGGCCGGACGGCGGTCTCCGGCACATCGACATAGCTCGCGTCGACGATCCTCACCTGCGACATGGCGGCAGGGGTGACGGAGGTCGCAGTTGCCAGGTAGAATTGCCCGCTGGCTATGGCTAGCGTGTGGAGCTGGGCACCACACGGATGCACCGCACCTTCCTTATATTTGGCAGTACGTACGCCACTCAATGGGCAGGACATACAAACCACACAACTTGTCGACGGAGACGGATCGGACGATTGTAACGTAACGGGATCTCTTGTGGATAGTCGTCCGGCGAATGTGTGCCACTAGTAGAAAACGGGGCAAAGGTCACAGGGCAGTTTTCATATTAGCCCCGGTTCAGTCACGAACCGGAACTAATGTGAGCATTGGATCCGGTTCGTGAGCCCAGGGGCCATCCGGGGCCTCGTGGGCATTGGTCCCGGTTCGTATGGACCCTTTGGTCCCGGTTGGTGGTACAAACCGGGACCAATGGGCCACGATCCTGGCCCACCACCCTTTAGTCCCGGTTCATACCACAAACCGGGACTAAAGGGCGCGGCCAGTGTTTAGTCCCACCTCGCCAACCGAAGGGGGCTCACACCAGTTTATAAGCCCGTCCCTCTTTGCCTTTTAAAGTGAAAATAGATGCCCTTATACAGGGAATTTGACCTAAATTCATAATAAATTTTTTTTCATTTTTTTATATTTATAAAATAAATAAACCTTAATAAAATAAATAAAACTAAATAAACCTTAATAAAATAAAATAAAATAAACTATAGTAACTACAATAAATAAACCTTAATAAATTAAGTAAAAATAGCAGCAGTAAAATAAATAAAAATAGCAGCAGTAAAATAAATAAAAATAAAATGCGTCTGGAAGAGATTGTCCGTTTCGTACACGAAGTGCATCCAGTTTATGCCGTAACCCTCTCAACTTTCTTGCACATGCTATATATGTGGATGAAATGATGATATCATGCCAAACTTTCAACCTTTTCAGAGTTCATTTGAAATGCTTTTCAATTTTAGGGTCTTATAGCTCAAAATAATTAGTAAATGCATGAAAAATAACAAATGAAGTCAGAAAGGATTGAAAAATGATGATGTGGCTTTGAATGATGCATTTTGAACACACAAAAAGTCAGGAGTTCAAATAAGTTTTAAAAATGAAATCCCTTTGTAACAGACGAGTTTCCGGATGAAATCCTGATACTTTGAAAGAGATTGTCCGTTTTGTACACGAAGTGCATCCAGTTTATGCCGTAACCCTCTCAACTTTCTTGCACGTGCTATGTGGATGAAATGATGATATCATGCCAACTTTCAACCTTTTCAGAGTTCATTTGAAATGTTTTTCAATTTTAGGGTCTTATAGTCAAAATAATTAGTAAATGCATGAAAAATAACAAATGAAGTCAGAAAGGATTGAAAAATTGATGATGTGGCTTTGAATGGTGCATTTTGAACACACACAAAGTTCCGGTTGGAGTCACCAACCGGGACCAAAGCCTTTGCTATATAAGTAGCACTTTGGAAATTTTCTGATTTCCGTGGCCAGTGTCCCCCCGCCCGACGACGCCGCGAGCTCGATCTACGCCGCCAGGCTGCCCCGTCGTCGTCGCCGTCGCCCGTGCCCCCGAGCCCACGCCATCGCCCGTCGCCGTCGTCCTCCGCCCCCCGCCGCCGTCGCCGTCGGCATCCGCCGCGCGCCCCCGAGCCGTCGCCCCGTACGTCACCGTCGCCGCCCTCCGCCCCCGGCCCGCCGCGGTCGCCATCGCCCTCCGCCACCCACGCCGTCGCCCTCCGCCACCCTGTGAGCGCCGCCCCGATCCCCTCCTCCTCCTCCCTGTAATATGGATGTGTAGTTAGATTTGTAATTAGATTGTTGTAATTAGATTTGTATGTGTGTAGTATTAATTTGGATGTAATTAGATTTGTATGTGTAGTATTAATTTGGATGTGTAGTTAGATTTAGTTGTTGTAATTAGATTTGTATGTGTAGTATTAATTTGGATGTGTAGTTAGATTTGTAATTTAGTTGTATTAATTTGGATGTGTAGTTAATTAGATAATTTAGTTGTTGTAATTTAGATGTATTAATTTAGATTTGTAGTTTAGATTTTTTTGGTGATATTATTATTGAATATGCAAATGTTTGTATGTTCATATGCAAAGAATATATCAATTTTTTCATAGAATTTTTATGATTTTTTCTGTTGTAATTTTGTTCATAGAATTTTTATGTTTTTTTGTTCATAGAAATTGTGTATGATCAAAGTCATTTATGTATGTTCATATTTAGAAGAAAAAGAAGGAGAGAAAAAAGGAAAATAAGAAGGAGAAGAAGAAGAGAAGAAGAGAAGAAGAGGAGAGAAAGTAGAGGAGAAATAAATAAGAAGATGAAAAAGAAGAAAAAAAAGAGTAGAAGAAGAAGAAATAGAGGAGAAGAAGAAGAAATAGAATAATCCTCTTTTTTTCTTTTTTTTTCTTCGATCTCCTCCTCTATTCCTTTCTTCTTCTCCTCTTTTTTTGCGTCTTCTTCCTCTTCTTATTTTTTATCGGGTATGTCGTTGTCGATATATGTACCCCCCTCCCCGATAACTTTTAGTAAGTACTACCTAGAAAGTGTTTAATAGAATTAGTTAGAAAAATAATAGAACTAGTTAAACTAGCTAGTTTATTTTTAGTAAGTACTACTTTATTCTATTTATAGTAAGGAAATTAATAGAACTAGTTTGTTTTTTTAGTTAAAGCAATTATTCCCGCATCGACGTCGACGATGCCTATCCCGCATCCTCGTCGTCGACTCGGCGGAGGAGGTCGGCTTGATCAGAGGGGCCATGTCCGGGACTGGGCTCCGCCGGGCTGGTTTTGGGAGGTGCTACCTTCCGGTGGGCGTAGGTTGGTGAGGAACCAGCCCGTCGTTGACCCGATCCTTGTTTGGTGGCGCTCGCGTGGGCCAGTGACGGTGCCGAGGCTTCCGGACACCGCGGAGGAGGTACGTCACCGTGTCAGCGAGGAGGACCAGCACGTCCGTCGCTACATGGTTGCGTTGGAGGGCAGGTTCGACAGTACCTGGCAGGTTCTTCAGGGATCTCACTGGAGCTATGATCCTGTGATGGTTCCGTCCCTTTGGGTGTCCACCGCCCGCGCCGATGTCCGTCGGGCGCTACTGTTCTAGCTGTACTAGCGATGCTATATGTATGATAGTATTCGAGGTGTATTAGTGATAATATTCGGCGATGTACGGACGCATGGAGATGATGTAGTTTTGCTTATAATTGAATGCATCCTAATTTGAATACTACTTTATTTTGTGATTTGATTTTGCTTATTGAATGCTCAAAGTGGAAAACTACTCCGATCCTACTTTGAATGCTAAAATTGGAGAGCACTATGATTAGTTGATAGCTTATAGGGTTTTTGTTTTCGCAGAAATCTAGGAGCCCCCCGACCCCTCCATCATCCCCGCCGTCGTCCCCGTCACCGCCCCCTCCGACATCGAGGTGAGACCAGCCAAATCCTCTTTTAGAAAGATAATTAAACGATATTTCGGGTTGACTGTAAGTCTGTCGAGTTTCCACCATATATGAGAGGACGAAGAATCCCGACTGTGTTGTCGTGGGGGTAGCTTCTCCTTCGTTCCCGTGTGCTAGACAATTTGGTGTAATGCACTCGAGAACGAAAGGAGGAGCTACCATCACCGACGGTCGCAAATGTCAGAGAGGAATCAGTGAGGGAGAGTTCCACCATAAATATATGAGAGGACGAAGAATCCCGACTGTTGTCGTGGGGGTCGCTTCTCCTCTGTTCCGGTGTGCTAGCTAGACATTTTGGTGTAATGCACACGGGGACAAAGGGAGGAGCGACCATCACCAACGGTCGAATGTATACACCACGTGAGCTGAGAGTTTTCAAGAAAAGACTCGACAAACCGATAGTCAACCCGTGATGAATAATAATGATCTAACTTAGGTTTTTTAGTACATATATTTAATTGTAGATGTTTAATATTTGAATTATATATGAACATAGGAAATGTCGTACTCGGACGACGAAAGTCTCCCGAGGGAGTGCGACTGGTGCCACGACGACCGAGGTCAGTGCGACAGGCCTCACCTGGACGAAGATCGGCGCTTCAGTATTAAGCTGGAGCAGACGTTCGATGTTGAAACGGTACGCAACGACGACAAGTGTTATTTTTTCGTAATTAAGCACGACTTCAACTATTTCAACGTGTACTTTTCATCTTTTACAATTCGGCTAGCTTATCCCATGCCATGCAAGACGCTACGTCTTGGAGAGGATGGGTTTGGAAGACCATGAAAGTATGGAAACAAAGAAAATTCACCTAAGGACCCATCATGATATAGATTTGGAAGTAAAGCTGTATAATTCTGAGAGCGTAACCCATTTTGGTTGCAAAAATTGGGAAGCATTTTGCAAGATGTATGGTTTTGATGAGGGTATGCTTGTCACCATGGATCTTGGTGATCCTGACATCGAGCAAGACAATATGGACATTTTGGTCCTTGTTGATACGCCTCCAATTCTACCGCTATGTGAGTTTCTCAAACATAGTTATTAGCTAATTTATATTGTTCATTTCAAAATAGTTGACAGCTTATTTTCATTGACAGCTTATTTTGATTGTTCAAACAATGTGCGGAACATGGTAGACAGAACCTACTACACCGATGGCTCTGAGTTAACTTATAAGGAGAAAACTCATCTGGTCGGATTTTGTACTGATATTGAGAATTACAATATCTACAATCAAACTCCTCATCATTATGGTCCTCCATACGTGCCACTAGTGCACGTGGTGAACTACGGTAACTACTATGGAGATACCCTGGTAAGATTTCTTACTATTACGACATCCGTGCATATTTTGCATAGTTCTAAAACTAGTGCATTATCATTGCTAACTATGAAGTTATTACTATGTTTTTCAACAGATAATCCCAGAGGATTGTGTGCTTCATTTGATGTATCAGAATGGTAGGCTTGATGTTTTGAATATACAACCAGGTCATCCTACGAATCTCAACTGTCCATACCGGATTTCTAAAAGAAGTGGAGACATGCAAATCAAAGAATGAAAAAAATGTATGGACAGTCGCAAGGAGCTTCTTGGAAGCAAAAGGAAGCGAGGCGCAAGAATTGGAGACAGGATGATCTCCATTCTCCATAATGGAGAGTCAGGGTCTATATTGTTTTATGCTATTTTACCTTAAAGAGGGTATTTCGGTCCTACCTAATACTGATGATCATGTGCTAAGAACAATTAAGTAGGGTTGGTTCGATGACTGTGAGGATGATGATCGTATGACTTGTTAGTAATAACGAGTAGAAGTTGTATGATGATGATTAGTAGGACTTGTTATTATATATGATGATGCATGATGCATAGTTATTATATATCAGCGGGTGAAATGAACATGGATTGGATTGAAGTGAAGGCAACATGCATGTGGTGCGTGTCGAAAGTAGTACAATCCAAACTTGATCAAGTCTGGATTAGTATTACTTTCGACATGCACCACATGTTGCCTTCACTTCAATCTAAGCCATGTTTAGGCATAGCAGTACGTAGCGCTGGTAAACCAAGCACGGAGATATAAGAGAGGACACTTCTCTCTAATAGCTACCTAATAACAACCTAAATTAACCCCCCAAAACCCCCAACCCCCCCCCCCCCTTTCAAAGAAAAAACAAAAACCTCAGCTCCTGCCAGGTGCTGACGCGTGGATGCCTATTGGTCCCGGTTGGTGGCACCAACCGGGACCAAAGGCCCTCCTGCCTGGGCTCCCCGCACTGGCCACGTGGACGGCCTTTAGTCCCGGTTCGTGTAAGAACCGGGACTAAAGTGTTAGGGCATTAGTAACGACCCTTTAGTCCCGGTTCCTGAACCGGGACTAAAGGCCCTTATGAACCGGGGTAAAAGCCCCTTTTCCTACTAGTGTGCCGTGCCATGATACTGCAATTGACACTACCTAGGACGTAAAGATAAAGGCCACGTGTCGGCTAGACCAAAACTGATGAATGGCCGAAGATGAACGAGTAATAAGTGAAGAGCAATGGTGTCAAAATTTGGTAAGGTTATACGGTTGTAGATGAGAGAGAGAGAGAGAGAGAGAGAGTCAAGAGCAATTAATGCTACACCAACACAAGGTTAGGTACTCCTAAGGTTTTCACGTAAATGCTTATGTGGAGTTTTGCGATTGGGAATAGTGGAGAGTACAAAAATGCTAGACGTACCGGAAACTTTTACAAGAATTAACAGACTAACCTTCTCTACTCACTAATCTCTCATCCCCTGATTTTTAGGTTGGGGCCCACTTCATCTTAACAACCAATCAACACACCCCACCTCAGCCTTGGTCAAAGTTTGCAAAGTTTGACTTTTCAAAAAATCTATAGGCACTACATTATGGAACGGAGGGAGTATAACTATATGCTTAATGATGTATCTAATGATATTTACTTAAAAGTGTAGGTGTAGATATTTGTCCTCTATAAATGTAGTCAAAGTAGGGGGGGTTGACTTTTGAACTTTCCTATGCGCACTACATTTAGGAATAGAGGGAGTAGTTGTTATGTACTTTTCAAATTATACGGAGATGCATGAAAAGCGTCACTACTTTGTTGAAGAAGATATAAACCTCAGATAACATAAGTAAATTAATTTTCCACATCAATAGCGTAATTGCATTGACTAGCATGAGTTAAAGAATTTATGTTATTCAACAACACATAGTATCAAAGCAAGTCATGCCTTAGTTATGTATAAAGGTAACAAGTTTCACCATCGTTCTAATTGGAAGTGGGTAGTGCAAGCCATGCCTTAAAATAGTTTAAATGAACTCTAATTCATATCATATTTCTATAATCAATAGCTAAGTCTACCAAAAAGTGTTATAATGCTAGAAGGAGCCGAGCTCACCACAGGAGATTTCTGTAAGTCATGTCTTAGTGATGTGTAAAGGCAACCGATTTCTATGAGCAATAAATAACTCCAAATACATTAACCCCTACAGATTTCCATTACCAAATACTTCAATTAACCCTACGAAATGACATCCGCATAAAGGTGGTCACACAGAAATCCTTAAAGTGCTATCATGTAAGGAGTGAAGCTCACCACCACGATTGCCAGCGCAACTGTAGAGCAAGGCAAGACATGTTGGGTATAGGGCCGCACACAACGATGCAGGAGACCCAATGTCCAACGGCATGGCTGACTGCACGGGACTATAGATGGCCGGAAAGAGGCAACACCTGTCCAATGTCAATGCGACGCATGAAAACAGATCGCTGCTCGAAACGGCATCAGAGCGGCAACATAGGACGGTGGGTCCTCGTCTGGTGGCCTCGGGCGCGTCGGATAGGGTGCCATCAGCACAGAGCAATGGTAGGAAGCTATGGACACTAACTGGAGAGGGGTACTTGTTGTTATAGTTGGATGACCGGCTTCGCCAGCACTGTCCGTAGAACTATCTGTATACACGTGTGGACGTGTTTGCGAATGTTTATTGTGACCATTTTGATTAACCATGTTTTTTAAAACAGTACAAAGCAGACGCTCATACATAAGCATATGCACTCACTACTATGAACGCACGTATGAACACCCAGTCCTGTGATGACCTTTGAAAGATTGAGCCAAATTATCATCTTGAGATTGACTAAGTCATCACAGACGCCTTCATAGTTGACATGAATATCTCCTCCCACGTTGAACGCACATCGTCGAAAGGGCTGAAATAAATCAAAAAATACGAGCACCGGTGTCATATCTAAAACTTTAACTATGATGAAATAAGGATATTATTGTCCTCCTAATCATTCAACCACAATTAGTTCGCATTTTGATGAACTAGGTTGAAGATGCCCTGAGTGATAAAAAACGAAAGAAATTAACCTCGGAGAGAGGGAGTGCGTGTCAAACCCAGCTACGCAACCTCAGGAGTACGTTAATTATACAAGTTATTCTTTTGACGAGCAACGATGAGGAAATTCCACACTGGCAACGACATGCTCGTGACTCGTGAGCTTATCCAGTGCCAGCGATGCCAGTTTCTTGAACAGCGATGGTGTTCAGAATGTACAGAAAGAATGGTTCAACTCAACACAATATTTGCATCCTCTCCCTCCCGCCATCCTCGAGAAAGCGAATCTTGCTTGGCATGTTAACGGACGGAACCGGCTCCTCTACCGCTGTGAAGGCACGGTAGGGTGCTACAGTAGCCTACCTTTGGGCCACTTATCAGCCTTCAGATCTAGTATGAATGGCTTAGATTTTTGCTACAGAACATAAATAGTATACATGCTACAGTGCGGAAGCAGTACATCTTGCTACAGGATTCAAACAATAAACTACTACAGTGTAACCTGCCGTGCCTTACATATTTTCCATTGCACATGTTACTGTAGCACCCTACCTTGCCTTCACCACGGTAGAGGAGCCGGTTCCGTGGACACGAGCAAAAGATATACACAAACCATTTTGTGTACACAGGTTCGCAGTTCATTCGGGCACACAAAGACTAAGAGCATCTACAGCCGGGCCTCTCATACCTGTAAAGGTCTTAAACGTCCGGACAGGACCGGCCCACCATCGACCCCACAAAAAATCCTGACGACGAGCTCAAACCCTGCTAGCTCACTCTGTCCTTCTCTTTCGCTCCGTCCACTCCTCTCCCTCTCCCTTTCCGATCCCATCCACCACGATGAGGAGCTTCGGCAGCGACTCCGGCTCGGATCTCGACTACGAGGAGGAGATGGCCCTCCGGATTGCGCAGGAGCGGTCCAAGGTAGATACCGGCCCACACAGTCTCGTTCCCCCGCCGGCCGCTCCTCCACGCGGCCAGCGTTGGGTGCTTGTGCCCGCGCCTCCGGCCCGCACACGTACTCTGATGTCAGAGGCGCGCGCCGCGAGAGGCAGCGTGCACGGGAGAGGGACGCGGCAGAACAGTCCGTGCGCCGCCGCCGCGGGACAGAGCCAGACGCCGACGAGGACGCGCGTCTCCTCGCATGGGTGTACCGCCGCTCCCTCACGACGGCGGAGAAGGACGCTCGCCGCCTCCGACGGAAGAACGTCAAGGTGCTCCGACTTGCTATTGAGCAGTCGGAGCGCGAGGCGAAGGAGGCGGTGGCGGAGAAGGCTCGGGTGGCAAGGCTGAAGCGGGAGCAGGACAGGGTGGTCTGTCGGATGAAGGGGCTTATCGTCGTCTCCGACTCCGACTCTGACGGTGGCGACAACTGCACCTCCTCGTCCGACAACCAAGACCCTCCACCAGCCGCGGACGCCTACAGCTGCGCCGGCGACCGGAAGGGTATAGGCCCGGCGAGGAAGTGGTGATTCCGGCCCCCCTCCTCCTCAATGTTTATATCGTTTTTAGTTGTAGAAGTTTATGAACTTGTCTGGGGATGAATTATGATCTTTTGGATGTGGTGAAGTATGTTAATGTCCGTTTGCAGCCGATTTTTGTTGTCTACCGTTTGATCACGTAGGATAGATTAACGTTTGCATGTGTAGTATGAATATGAGGGGCCGGATATGAGATACGCGGATGCAGATTGGCAAATATGAGGAGTGTCCGGTCAGTGTCCGCGGACGCGCCCGGACGGGCGCGTGCATTTGAGGGGCCGGATTTGCCAACTATAACTGTAGATGCTCTAAATCGAAGCAAATCCATTTTGTTTAGGAACTCCACTCCATGAGACATTCACTACCTTTGGCAGCATCTACTGATTCTGAACTTAATTTGAAAGACATATTTCGATCCAGACGTTTTTGATGCTTTTAATAACTAACCAATGACAAGTGTTCTTCATTTTTTAATCATATTTCAATCGAAACTTTCCGCGTCGATCCTTTTTTATTATGTCTTGTTTTTACTCCTATATTGGGAGTTACTCTACGTATTGCTTGAGGTAGAACTAATAGTGGATTTGTTTATGTCTTTTCTTGAATCTTTTTCACGACTCAATAGAGAATTTGATAAGCCGATGATATTTTTCCGCCTTTCATAATACGGTTAACCATCATCTTAACTAATCGATTACGAAAAAATTAAATTGGATTTTAGAGTTTTTTTTCTGCAATACCTCGATGTGACATGAGCAGTTTGCACGCGGCAGGTTTAGCCCACACATGTGGAGAGTGGCAATTCCATTCCATACACGCAACCCGTCGAATCAACAGTTACGTAATAAACATGTCAAATCAACAATGGTGTCATTTTCTGCAATAGCGATGGATTTGAAAAGGGAACCGTTTCTGGTCGGGGCGCCGGTCGCGAGCCACGCTGGCTTCTGGCGTTTACCCACGTGAGACCTGTTTTTTTGTTCGGCCCCACGTGGACCATCCCTCCCTCCTTATCCTTTTCCCAGCCACACGTCTTCATCCCCTGCCTCCAGCCTCATCCTTCCCCTGCGCCATGTTTCTTCTTCCTTTTTCCCGCTCTAGTGCCGGCCGGCGGCCTCTGCTGGCCGTGTGCTCCGCCGAGACGGGGGACTGCCCAATTGTTGTCGGCCAGTGGCCGCTCGTGGTTGTGCTATGCTGGGACGCGGTGGTCGCAGATGCTCCATCCGGTAGCGGGGGTTGCTGGAACCGGGCGTCGGGAATGCTGCATCCGGATTTTTTTTCTACCACCGGCGTACCAGTGGTCGAGGATGCTACCACCCGTGGCCGTTTTTTGCTACAACTGAGCAATACAAAGCTGCAATGGGCGGCCATTGGGGCTGGAACCGGCGGTGGTCGTCTGCGCACTTGTAGCGCCATGGCAGACATGAAAAATGGGTTGTAGCAAATTCCGTCACCGGTTGTAGCAAAAACAGATTATGGTTGCAGCAAAATATCGTCATCGTCATCGCAGGGTAGCAGATAAGACATGAAGTTGGAAGCTTTTTTCAACGCCGGTTGTAGCTTTTTATAACGCCGGTTGCAGCAAAAATTTCACTGTTGCCCATTGTAGCAAAAATGTCCATCCGTAGTAGCTTTTTCTAACGCCGGTTGCAGCTTCCTGTTCAACGCTTGCAGCCATCTGGCATCCGTCGGTTGTAGCAAATCAATCCTCTAGTAGTAGCTTTCTCCATGCCGGAAGAAGCTTTTTTGCAAGCGGGTTGCAGCTTCCTGTTTGACGCTTTACAACCATCTAGCATTGTCAGTTGTAGCAAATCAATCCGCCGGTAGTAGCTTTTTCGGTTGCGGGCAGGAGCTTTTTCTGCGGGCGGTTGCAACTCCGAGCGCATGAGGTTTGTAGCTCCACGCGCTACTCCCCGTTCCAGCTCCGTGACATGCCGGTTCCAGCAATGGTGTCGCTGGTTCCAGCAAAGCGCCTGCCGGTCGCATAAAAAACGATGATGCTGGATCACGTCGCCCGCCGTAGTCAGCGTTGGAGCATCCCCGCATGGTCTCTGCCTTCTCAACACTGATACGTCCATTTTTGCATCATGCTTTTATATCGATATTTATTGCATTATAAGCTGTTATTACACATTATGTCACAATACTTATGCCCGTTCTCTCTTATTTTACAAAGTTTACATGAAGAGGGAGAATGCCGGCAGCTGGAATTCTGGGCCGGAAAAGGAGCAAATATTAGAGACCTATTCTGCACAACTCCAAAAGTCCTGAAACTTCACGGAGGCACGTTTTGAAATTAATAAAAAATACTGGCGAAAGAATCAACCAGAGGGGGCCCACACCCTGGCCACGAGGGTGGGGGCGCGCCCTACCCCCTGGGCGCGCCCCCTGTCTCGTGGGCCCCCTGGCAAGCCTCCGGTGCCCATCTTCTGCTATATGAAGTCTTTCACCCTGGAAAAAATGAGGAGGAAGCTTTCGGGACGAAACACCGCCGCCACGAGGCGGAACCTTGGTGGAACCAATCTAGGGCTCCGGCGGAGCTGTTCTGCCGGGGAAACATCCCTCCGGGAGGGGGAAATCATCACCATCGTCATCACCATCGATCCTCTCAGCGGGAGGGGGTCAATCTCCATCAACATCTTCACCAGCACCATCTCCTCTAAAACCCTAGTTCATCTCTTGTATCCAATCTTTGTCCAAAACCTCAGATTGGTACCTGTGGGTTGCAAGTAGTGTTGATTACTCCATGTAGTTGATGCTAGTTGGTTTATTTGGTGGAAGATCATATGTTCAGATCCTTTATGCATATTAATACCCCTCTGATTATGAACATGAATATGATTTGTGAGTAGTTACGTTTGTTCCCGAGGACATGGGAGAAGTCTTGCTATAAGTAGTTGCTACCTCTTGAGCACTGCGTTGGTTTTCCCTTGAAGAGGAAAGGGTGATGCAGTAAAGTAGCGTAAGTATTTCCCTCAGTTTTTGAGAACCAAGGTATCAATCCAGTAGGAGACCACGCTCGAGTCCCACGCACCTACACAAACAAATAAGAACCTCGCAACCAACGCGATAAAGGGTTTGTCAATCCCTTCACGGTCACTTACGAGAGTGAGATCTGATAGAGATGATAAGATAATATTTTTGGTATTTTTACGGTAAAGAGTAAAAGTGAAGAAAGCAAAATAAACGGCGACAGAAATAGCTAGTTGACGGGAGATTAATATGATAGAAAATAGACCCGGGGGCCATAGGTTTCACTAGTGGCTTTTCTCAAGATAGCATAAGTATTACGGTGGGTAAACGAATTACTGTCGAGCAATTGATAGAATTGAGCATAGTTATGAGAATATCTAGGTATGATCATGTATATAGGCATCACGTCCGTGACAAGTAGACCGACTCCTGCCTGCATCTACTACTATTACTCCACACATCGACCGCTATCCAGCATGCATCTAGAGTATTAAGTTCATAAGAACGGAGTAACGCTTTAAGCAAGATGACATGATGTAGAGGGATAAACTCATGCAATATGATATAAACCCCTTCTTGTTATCCTCGATGGCAACAATACAATACGTGCATTGCTGCCCCTACTGTCACTGGGAAAGGACACCGCAAGATTGAACCCAAAGCTAAGCACTTCTCCCATTGCAAGAAAGATCAATCTAGTAGGCCAAACCAAACTAATAATTCGAAGAGACTTGCAAAGATAACCAATCATACATAAAAGAATTCAGAGAAGATTCAAATATTGTTCATAGATAATCTTGATCATAAACCCACAATTCATCGCATCTCGACAAACACACCGCAAAAAGAAGAGTTACATCAAATAGATCTCCAAGAGAATCGAGGAGAACTTTGTATTGAGATCCAAAGAGAGAGAAGAAGCCATCTAGCTAATAACTATGGACCCGAAGGTCTGAGGTAAACTACTCACACATCATCGGAGAGGCTATGGTGTTGATGTAGAAGCCCTCCGTGATCAACGCCCCCTCCAGCGGAGCGCCGGAAAAGGCCCCAAGATGGGATCTCACGGGTACAGAAGGTTGCGGCGGTGGAAATAGGGTTTTGGCTCCTCTGCTGATGGTTTGGGGGTACGTAGGTATATATAGGAGGAAGAAGTAGGTCGGTGGAGCTACGAGGGGCCCACGAGGGTGGAGGGTGCGCTTAGGGGGGTAGGCGCGCCCTCCTGCCTCGTGGCCTCCTCGTTGATTGCATGACGTCCACTCCTAGTCCTCTAGATCACGTTTGTTCCGAAAATCACGTTCCCGAAGGTTTCATTCCGTTTGGACTCCGTTTGATATTCCTTTCCTTCGAAACACAGAAATAGGCAAAAAAAACAGCGATGTGGGCTAGGCCTCCGGTTAATAGGTTAGTCCCAATAATAATATAGAAGTGTATAATAAAGCCCATTAAAGATCCAAAACAGAATATAATATAGCATGGAACAATCAAAAATTATAGATACGTTGGAGACGTATCAAGCATCCCCAAGCTTAATTCCTGCTCGTCCTCGAGTAGGTAAATGATAAAAACAGAATTTTTATGTGGAATGCTACTCAGCATAATTTTCAATGTAATTCTCATATTTGTGGTATGAATATTCAGATCCGAAAGATTCAAGATAAAAGTTTAATATTGACATAAAAGTAATAATACTTCAAGCATACTAACTAAGCAATTATGTCTTCTCAAAATAACATGGCCAAAGAAAGTTCATCCCTACAAAATCATATAGTTTGGTCATGCTCCATTTTCGTCACACAAGAATGCTCTCATCATGCACAACCCCGATGACAAGCCAAGAAATTGTTTCATACTTTAGTAATCTCAAACTTTTTTCAACTTTCACGCAATATATGAGCGTGAGCCATGGATATATCACTATGGGTGGAATAGAATATGATGATATGTGGAGAAAACAAAAAAGGAGAAATTCTCACATTGACGCGGGTAATCAACGAGCTAGGGAGATGCCCATCGATTGATGTCAATGCAAGGAGTAGGGATTGCCATGCAACGGATGCACTAGAGCTATGAATGTATGAAAGCTCAACAAAAGAAACTAAGTGGGTGTGCATCCAACTTGCTTGCTCATGAAGACCTAGGGCATTTGAGGAAGCCCATTGTTGGAATATACAAGCCAAGTTCTATAATGAAAAATTCCCACTAGTATATGAAAGTGACAAAACAAGAGACTCTCTATCATAAAAATCATGGTGCTACTTTGAAGCACAAGTGTGGAAAAAAGGATAGTAGCATTGTCCCTTCTGTATTTTATTTTCCTTTTTTTGGGCCTTTCCTTTTTTTATTTGGCCTTTCTCTTTTCTTTTTCTTTTCTTTTTCTGGGACAATGCTCTATGAATGATGATCATCACACTTCTATTTATTTAAAACTCAATGATTACAACTCGATACTAGAACAAAGTATGACTCTATATGAATGCCTCCGGCGGTGTACCGGGATGGGCAATGAATCAAGAGTGACATGTATGAATAATATGCATGGTGGCTTTGCCACAAATACGATGTCAACTACATGATCATGCAAGGCAATATGACAATGATGAAACGTGTCATAATAAACGGAACGGTGGAAAGTTGCATGGCAATATATCTCGGAATGGCTATGGAAATGCCATAATAGGTAGGTATGGTGGCTGTTTTGAGGAAGATATAAGGAGGTTTATGTGTGATAGAGCGTATCGTATCACGGGGTTTGGATGCACCGGCGAAGTTTGCACCAACTCTCAAGGCGAGAAAGGGCAATGCACGGTACCGAAGAGGCTAGCAATGATGGAAGGGTGAGAGTGCGTATAATCCATGGACTCAACATTAGTCATAAAGAACTCACATACTTATTGCAAAAATCTACAAGTCATCAAAAACCAAGCACTACGCGCATGCTCCTAGGGGGATAGATTGGTAGGAAAAGACCATCGCTCGTCCCCGACCGCCACTCATAAGGAGGACAATCAAAGAACACCTCATGTTTCAAATTTGTTACACAACGTTTACCATACGTGCATGCTACGGGACTTGCAAACTTCAACACAAGTATTTCTCAAATTCACAACTACTCAACTAGCACAACTTTAATACCACTACCTCCATATCTCAAAGCAATCATCAAGCATCAAACTTCTCTTAGTATTCAACGCACTTATAAGAATTTTTTTACTAATCTTGGATGCCTATCATATTAGGACTAATTTCTCAATTTAAGCAAATTACCATGCTGTTTTGTAGGACTCTCAAAATGATATAAGTGAAGCATGAGAGAACAATAGTTTCTATAAAACAAAACCACCGCCGTGCTCTAAAAGATATAAGTGAAGCACTAGAGCAAAAACTATATAGCTCAAAAGATATAAGTGAAGCACATAGAGTATTCTAATAAATTCCGAATCATGTGTGTCTCTCTCAAAAGGTGTGTACAGCAAGGATGATTGTGGTAAACTAAAATCAAAGACTCAAATCATACAAGACGCTCCGAGCAAAACACATATCATGTGGTGAATAAAAATATAGCTCCAAGTAAAGTTACCGATGGACGAAGACGAAAGAGGGGATGCCTTCCGGGGCATCCCCAAGCTTTGGCTTTCTGGTGTCCTTAGATTTACCTTGGGGTGCCTTTGGCATCCCCAAGCTTAGGCTCTTGCCACACCTTGTTCCGTAATCCATCAAATCCTTACCCAAAACTTGAAAACTTCACAACACAAAACTTAACAGAAAATCTCGTGAACTCCGTTAGCGAAAGAAAACAAAACACCACTTCAAGGTACTGTATTGAACTCAATCTTTATTTATATTGGTGTTAAACTTACTGTATTCCAACTTCTCTATGGTTTATAAACTATTTTACTAACCATAGACTCATCAAAATAAGCAAACAACACACGAAAAACAGAATCTGTCAAAAACAGAACATTCTGTAGTAATCTGTAACTAACGCAAACTTCTGGAACTCAGAAAAATCTACCAAAATAGGACGACCTAAATAATTTGTTTATTGATCTGCTGCAATTGGAATCAGTATTTTATCACCTTTTGGTGATTTTAAACAATTGTTTTCATGAACAGAAAGTTTCTGGAATTTTCAGCAAGATCAAGTAACTATCATCCAAGAAGATCCTATAGGTCTAACTTGGCACAAACACTAATTAAAACACAAAAACAAATCTAACCAGAGGCTAGATCAAAGATTTTTTCCTAAGTTGGAGCAAAAAGCAAAAAAAACTAAAATAAAATTGGGTTGCCTCCCAACAAGCGCTATCGTTTAACGCCCCTAGCTAGGCATAAAAGCGAGGATAGATCTAAGTATTGTCATCTTGGGTCTTTAATTTTTTAGCGGAGTTATGCTCGAATCCGGGAGGTTCTTTACGTTTCCCTTCATATTCGGAAATTTTGAGATCTAAAGAATCCAACCGCTTATTGCAAAGGGTAATCAACATATTCATGCGGTGGAGATTTCCGCTAACACTCTTAAGAGGTTCAAGAGATTTTTGTAAAATCTTCGTTACTTCGCAAATTTTCTCAAAAACTTGCATTTCTTCCTGGGTATGATGAGGCCCCCCTTTTTGAGGTAGTGTTCCCACGATACCTTCTATAATTTCATGCGCAATACTGGGATCAATTTCAATAAAATTGCCTTTGGCAACGCAATCCAAGAGTTGTCTATGAGACATACTCAGTCCAACATAAAAATTGAGAAGCAAAATTCTAAAGTTCACCTCTAGGGTACAATTACGATAAGATTCCATCATTCTAAACCAAGCATCTTTTAAGTTTTCTCCTTGTCTTTGTTTGAAGTGAAGAACTTCAAACTCGAGAGACAGTGGAGTAGATAAGGGACTAGCCATAACAACAAAGCAAGCAATCCAACACACGAGCAACAAGAAGCGAGCGGAAAAGAGGAGAACGGAAAGAGAGGGCGGATAAAACGGCAAGGGTGAAGTGGGGGAGAGGAAAATGAGAGGCAAATGGCAAATAATGTAATGCGAGGGATAAGAGTTTGTGATGGGTACTTGGTATGTCTTGACTTGTGCGTAGACTCCCCGGCAACGGCGCCAGAAATGGCTCGTTGTCAGGAGATCAAATCTTGACTTGACTTGGTGTAAGCCTCCCAACGGTGCCAAAAATCCTTCTTGCTACCTCTTGAGCACTGCGTTGGTTTTCCCTTAAAGAGGAAAGGGTGATGCAGTAAAGTAGCGTATGTATTTCCCTCAGTTTTTGAGAACCAAGGTATCAATCCAGTAGGAGACCACGCTCGAGTCCCACGCACCTACACAAACAAATAAGAACCTCGCGACCAACGCGATAAAGGGGTTGTCAATCCCTTCACGGTCACTTACGAGAGTGAGATCTGATAGAGATGATAAGATAATATTTTTGGTATTTTTACGGTAAAGAGTAAAAGTGAAGAAAGCAAAATAAACAGCGACAGAAATAGCTAGTTGACGGGAGATTAATATGATGGAAAATAGACCCGGGGGCCATAGGTTTCACTAGTGGCTTCTCTCAAGATAGCATAGGTATTACGGTGGGTAAACGAATTACTGTCGAGAAATTGATAGAATTGAGCATAGTTATGAGAATATCTAGGTATGATCATGTATATAGGCATCACGTCCGTGACAAGTAGACCGACTCCTGCCTGCATCTACTACTATTACTCCACACATCGACCGCTATCTAGCATGCATCTAGAGTATTAAGTTCATAAGAACAGAGTAACGCTTTAAGCAAGATGACATGATGTAGAGGGATAAACTCATGCAATATGATATAAACCCCATCTTTTTATCCTCGATGGCAACAATACAATACGTGTCGTTTCCCCTACCGTCACTGGGATCGAGCACCGCAAGATTGAACCCAAAGCTAAGCACTTCTCCCATTGCAAGAAAGATCAATCTAGTAGGCCAAACCAAACTGATAATTCGAAGAGACTTGCAAAGATAACCAATCATACATAAAAGAATTCAGAGGAGATTCAAATATTGTTCATAGATAATCTTGATCATAAACCCACAATTCATCGCATCTCGACAAACACACCGCAAAAAGAAGAGTTACATCAAATAGATCTCCAAGAGAATCGAGGAGAACTTTGTATTGAGATCCAAAGAGAGAGAAGAAGCCATCTAGCTAATAACTATGGACCCAAAGGTCTGAGGTAAACTACTCACACATCATCGGAGAGGCTATGGTGTTGATGTAGAAGCCCTCCATGATCAACGCCCCCTCCAGCGGAGCGCCGGAAAAGGCCCCAAGATGGGATCTCACGGGTACAGAAGGTTGCGGCGGTGGAAATAGGGTTTTGGCTCCTCTGCTGATGGTTTGGGGGTACGTAGGTATATATAGGAGGAAGAAGTAGGTCGGTGGAGCTACGAGGGGCCCACGAGGGTGGAGGGTGCGCTTAGGGGGGTAGGCGCGCCCTCCTGCCTCGTGGCCTCCTTGTTGATTGCATGACGTCCACTCCTAGTCCTCTGGATCACGTTTGTTCCGAAAATCACGTTCCCGAAGGTTTCATTCCGTTTGGACTCCGTTTGATATTCCTTTCCTTCGAAACACTGAAATAGGCAAAAAAACAGCGATTTGGGCTAGGCCTCCGGTTAATAGGTTAGTCCCAATAATAATATAGAAGTGTATAATAAAGCCCATTAAAGATCCAAAACAGAATATAATATAGCATGGAACAATCAAAATTATAGATACGTTGGAGACGTATCAGTAGTCATGTGAATTTGGTATTCGTTCGATATTTTGATGAGATGTATGTTGTCTTTCCTCTAGTGGTGTTATGTGAACGTCGACTACATGACACTTCACCATTGTTTGGTCCTAGAGGAAGGCATTGGGAAGTAATAAGTAGATGATGGGTTGCTAGAGTGACAGAAGCTTAAACCCTAGTTTATGCGTTGCTTCGTAAGGGGCTGATTTGGATCCATATGTTTCATGCTATGGTTAGGTTTACCTTAATACTTCTTTTGTAGTTGCGGATGCTTGCAATAGGGGTTAGTAATAAGTGGGATGCTTGTCCAAGAAAGGTCAGTACCCAAGCACCGGTCCACCCACATATCAAATTATCAAAGTAACGAACGCGAATCATATGAGCGTGATGAAAACTAGCTTGACGATAATTCCCATGTGTCCTCGGGAGCGCTTTCCTTTATATAAGAGTTTGTCCAGGCTTGTCCTTTGCTACAAAAAGTATTGGGCCACCTTGCTGCACCTTATTTACTTTTGTTACTTGTTACCCGTTACAAATTACCTTATCACAAAACTATCTGTTACCGATAATTTCAGTGCTTGCAGAGAATACCTTACTGAAAACCGCTTGTCATTTCCTTCTGCTCCTCGTTGGGTTCGACACTCTTACTTATTGAAAGGACTACGATAGATCCCCTATACTTGTGGGTCATCAAGACTCTTTTCTGGCGCCGTTGCCGGGGAGTGAAGCGCCTTTGGTAAGTGGAATTTGGTAAGGAAAAATTTATATAGTGTGCTGAAATTCACTGTCACTTGTTACTATGGAAAGTAATCCTTTGAGGGGCTTGTTTGGGGTATCTTCGCCCCGACCAGTAGAGCAAAGAGTTGCTCCTCAACCTACTAAACCTACTGAAAATGTTTACTTTGAAATACTTCGGGTATGATAGAGAAACTGCTAGCTAATCCTTTCACAGGTGATGGAACATTACATCCCGATTTGCACCTAATCTATGTGGATGAAGTTTGTGGATTATTTAAGCTTGCAGGTATGCCCGGGGATGTTATCAAGAAGGTCTTCCCTTTATGTTTGAAGGGAAAGGCATTGGTATGGTTTAGGCTATGTGATGATATGGGATCATGGAACTACAACCGATTGAAATTGGAATTTCATCAGAAGTTTTATCCTATGCATCTTGTTCATCATGATCGTAATTATATATATAATTTTTGGCCTCGCGAAAGAGAAAGCATCGCTCAAGCTTGGGGGAGGCTTAAGTCAATGTTATATTCATGCCCCAATCATGAGCTCTCAAGAGAAATTATTATTCAAAAAATTTATGCTCGGCTTTCTCTCAATAATCGCTCCATGCTCGATACTTCTTGTACTGGTTCTTTTATGATGAAGACTATTCCAAATGGGATTTATTGGAAAGAATTAAATGCAGCTCTGAAGATTGGGATCTCGACGAGGGTAAGGAGTCAGGTATAACACCTAAGTTTGATTGTGTTAAATCTTTTATGGATACTGATGTTTTCCGTGAATTTAGCACTAAATATGGACTTGACTCTGAGATAGTAACTTCTTTCTGTGAATCCTTTGCTACTCATGTTGATCTCCCTAAGGAGAAGTGGTTTAAATATAATCCTCCCATTGAAGTAAAAGTGGTTGCACCTATTAAAGATGAAGAAAAGAATATCACTTATAATGTTGATCCTGTTGTTCCTACTGCTTATATTGAGAAACCACCTTTCCCTGTTAGAATAAAGGATCATGCTAAAACTTCAACTGTGGTTCGTAAGAGTAACACTAGAACACCTACACCCCCTGAGCAAATTAAAGTTGAACCTAGTATTGCTATGGTTAAAGATCTCTTGGCTGATAATATTGATGGGCATGTTATTTACTTGTGTGATGAAGCTGCTAGAATTGCTAGACCTGATACTAAAAATAAACATAGACCTGTTGTAGGCATGCCTGTTATTTCTGTTAAAATAGGATATCATTGTTATCATGGCTTGTGTGACATGGGTGCTAGTGCAAGTGCAATACCTCATTCCTTATACAAAGAAATTATGCATGATATTGCACCGGCTGAGATAGAGGAAATTGATGTTACAATTAAGCTTGCCAATAGAGACACTATTTCACCAGTTGGGATTGTTAGAGATGTTGAAGTCTTGTGTGGGAAAGTTAAATATCCTACTGATTTTCTTGTTCTTGGTTCCCCACAAGATAACTTTTGTCCCATTATATTTGGTAGACCCTTCTTGAATACTGCTAATGCTAGGATAGATTGCGAAAAGGATATTGTTACTGTTGGTTTGGGGGATATGTCTCATGAGTTTAATTTTGCTAAATTTTGTAGACAACCCCATGATAAAGAATTGCCTAGCAAAGATGAAATTATTGGTCTTGCTTCTATTGCCGTGCCTCCTAATGATCCTTTAGAATAATATTTGCTCGACCATGAAAATGATATGTTTATGAATGAAAGAAGGGAAATAGATGAAGTATTCTTTAAACAGGGACCTATTTTGAAATACAACTTGCCTGTTGAAATCCTAGGGGATCCTCCTCCACCCAAGGGCGATCCCATGTTTGAGCTTAAACCATTACCTGATACTCTTAAATATGCTTATCTTGATGAGAAAAAGATATATCCTGTTATTATTAGTGCTAACCTTTCAGAGCATGAAGAAAAGAAATTATTGAAAACTCTAAAGAAGCACCGTGCTTGTCGGGGATATACCCCGTGGCGTAACCCGGCCGGAAGTATAACCCAGCCGGAGATGGCGCTTCATCATAACCTGCTAGAGGACTGGTGATTCATGGGTCTGGCGGTTCACCGGTCTGACGATTTACGAGCCTGGCGATTCACGAATGACCCCGACGATGGGTCGGATAAAGGACAAGGCCCAAGGCCCAGAAGGTCGGTTCATGTTAATGGTGGTCCTGTTTATGAGGAAAGCGTAAGGACTATTCCCTTACAAAGGAAGCAAGACTAGGACTCCACTTGTAATAGAGTAATCCTAATCCAACTAGGACTAGTCATGTAAACCGCCCCTTCAACATATATAAGGAGGGGCAGGGCTCCCCAAGAGGGGAAAGAAGAAACAATCTCTAGGGCTAGACACAAAGAGCTGGTTTACCGGCGACTCCCTCGTGATGATAATGAGACCTAGCCACAAACAACATGTAGGGCTATTACCGGATGATGTTTCCCGGGGCCCGAAGCTATGTAAACCCTTGTCTTGTGCGTTGATCCGCCCTGCGTCTCTCATCCCAATCAACCCCTTTCAAGCTACCACAAAGATGCGCTGGCCTCACGACTAAGTCCTCACCCTAGGACATCTGCCGTGACAATTCCACGACAGTTGGCGCCCACTGTGGGGGCCGCAACCCGCTCATCACTGCCGGCTCACCTTGCGCCCGTGCCGCCCTGACCAGAGCGGTCGAAAACGGCGCCGCTCCTGAACCGCCGACCACACGCCCTCATCTCTACAGCCACGAGCCCGCCTTGGCTGCTCCAACCCGCCGGTTTCAGCTGTGCCTCCAACCTGCCGGTCTGCGGTCCTCCGAGTTACTACATCCGCGATCCCGTTAAGCCGCCGAGCTGGTTCGCTTCTGGACCGGCTGCCCGCTTCACCACCTCCGCAAGCGGCATGACGGGTCACCGGTTTCCACCTCCACTGCCTCGCCCCGCCAGTCAAACGCCGTTCGAGGGCTGCTGCTGGCTCACCCCCTGATTCAAACCGCAGCCGGTTTGTCCCTCCACTTCACCATGCCGTGGGCTGCCGCCGCGCATCGACTCGCCAAGGCCCTTCCCGTGAGTCACCATCGAGTCATCAAGCATCAGAGGATCAAATTGCCTTATACCCTTCAAATTGCCTGGTCAACCCGCCTCATCGACCGGCATCCGAGGCCTCGAGCCGGTTCCGCCCCGCCTGGTTACCTCTGCCCGCTTCAGCTGCCGCCCCGCCGGGTCACCTCTGCCCAACACCAACCTGCTGTTCCGTCCTGCTTCAGCTGCCGCCTCGCCAAGTGGCCCTGCTTCCGAGACGCTTTCCGTTTCAACCTCCGAGTCGCCCGCTGCCGTGACCTTCTTCTGAGCCGCCCCGGTTTAGCCTCGCCTCCAAGCCGCGAGCTACCTCGAGCTGCCGCGGACGCCGTTCACCTTCGCCGTAAACCGGCCTCTACTGCTGCTGAACCGGTTTCTACTGCTGCTAAGTCACTGTACCGCGGCGTCTGGTGCCTTAAGTCGTCGTTGGCCTGCGCGCCTCCGTCCCGGCCGCCGGTTTATGTGCCTCCAAGCCGCCCGCGGTAGAGCCACCGCCTCCAGCAAGCCGTTCGTTTCCGCCTCGCCTCTGCTGCGAGTCGCCGCGCCTCACCACCCGATGCTCCCGCCCCATCACCGACGGCTCTGCCCTCTCCGCGTGACCCGCTCAGGCCGGTTCTGCCATGCCTCGTTCCATTGCCGAGCCGCCACAACCGCGCTTGAGCCGCCGCAGTTGCAACCGCCCTGTTTCGGCGGTGCCGGTGTGCTACTGCCGCTCCGGTTGGCTGCTTGCACGGGCCGACCAAAGCAGAGTGCTACTCCTAGTACGTTCAGATTACTATATCCCGTTTGCAATCCAAAGCTGGCCAGGAAGTACACTCATGGGGGGCAACTAAGGGGAGTCTAAAGCTGGAAGAAGTACACGCATACAAGGGCAAATCAACCAGCCCATACTTCGTGGAAAAAGGACTGAAGAAAAAACAGTTGCTCAAGACCTGATGCGACTACGAAAAAAACTTTTGATCATATCAGAAGGTATACGAGGCGTTCCCGAGGATAAATATGCCCCAATTTCTTGGAGTGAAGATTATACAAACTACGGCGAACTCTGGCAAGGCCCTTGAAAGCATCAACACAAAAGTTCTTGGTTATCTACGGACGCCATATAATGATCATCTGTCGCCTAAAAATCAGGTGATATTTATCTTACATATTTTGTTAAGTACATGTTGATTTCCTTCGACAAACAACTACTCCGCCCTGCTATATTTTTTGTACGCAGGACAATAATTCACTACAAATGTGGTTTATACCACGGATACGGAGCACGTACTGGCAACATTGCACCCAGTATTCGTCCGTGCCTCATTACCCGGTAAATGGATGTGCGCAAGCCGCCGCCCTGGCGGCCCGGTCTACATCGACTTGCCGGGATCGCGTTTGCTCGCTGTTCAATGGACATGCATAAAGCCGCCGCCTCTGTAGACCCGGTCTACACTTGCCCGTCCGTGCCGGTTTACAACACTGGTGCCAATTTTCCCCATCCGCACCGGCTTACAATGCCGCGGCCGACTCATCTGTCCGAGCTGCCTCTGATGATGCGGCCGTCTTTGCTGTCCGTCTCTCGCGGCCTGGTCTACATCAACATACCGGGCCGCACCTGTCTGCATGAGTTGTTTATTGATTATGAGCAATTCATAGCTTGGGTAGCCCGGTTTTTCTTTCAACAAAATGGAGGCAAATTATCATATACTATCAACCGCCGTCTGCACTAGGTGGCTCAACGGGCAGGTGCACAAGTCGCCGCCACTACAGTTTGGTTAACTTCAAATCGCCAGTTGGAAGGAACCATTGGCCGAGTTGCTGACACGGCTCATACGGGATCATTTATAACCCGCCGCAGTCACCTCAACCTTCTGTGGATTCACATCGTGCTATCAACATCAATGATATACAACTTATGCCGGTTTATATCACGGTCAAATATGGAGAATCTCAAGTCAACTCCTCAAGTCACCTTGAGCCTCGGGGGCTACAATGATATGACTCAGCAAATGTTGCCGGTTTTCAGTGAAGTCAAGAACCCCAGGACGTTGGAGGGAAAGATAACCCGGTCCCGGAGGCTACCGTTATATTGATGAACATTTAAAGGCCGTCAGAAAATTTCCGGTTTAGAAAGTACATGACAGCTACAAAATCCCGGCTCAATGAAGAAGTTCCGGGTCATCAGAAAGGATTCCGGTTTAAAAACCGGCTCAAGGGAAGTCAGTCTCACTGAAGCTCTCAAATATCCGGTTTACAATCCGGTTCAAGGAAAATCTGTTCTCCCATAAGGCTCTGAAGCTCTCAAATCCGGTTTAAGAATTTCCGGTTCAAAAAGAATTAATCTCTCGCAAGTTCGAGTTTAAAGGTCGTCAGAAAAATTTCCGGCTGAAAATGAAGATTCCAGTTTAAGATCCGGTTCAAGGGAAAGATGTCTCCGGTTTAACATCCGGTTTAAGAAGAAGTATCTCTCGCAAAGTTCGAGCTCTAAAAAAATCACTTAGGGGGCTTGGTCGTATTTGAACCATACCTACACCTCTTGATCGGCGTAAGGCCACCAGGAAAATCACTTGGGGGCTTGGTCGTATTCGAACCATAGCTACACCTCTTGATCGGCTCAAGGCCAAAAGAAAGTTACTTCGGGGCCGAAGAGAGTGTTGCAAAAGAACAACTCAAACATAGGCACCCACTGAGCACAACTCAAAATATTGCTTGGGGATTCTTTGCTATCGCAATGAACAAAGAATCTACACTTGTAATAGGCTATCAAGCCACGGCTTGGAAGCCTGGTGTATACACCTAAAACCTCGGGTTAGCCTGCCTTTTTAAGTAAGTCACTCCGTCCAGGTAAACCTGGTATGACCTGCCGAACTTTGACAAGTCAATCTGATAAGACCCTGAACTTGTCAAAGTTAAAACGACGATTGGTTAAGGATTGAGGACCATCTTAAAAGGCTTTGTGAAATGGTTTAACTCAGTGGCCTGGCAGCCCATGAAAAGCCTCGAATTTGGGGCCTGGCAGCCCGTGAAAAGCCTCGACTACAAGTTTTCATATGCTTTTATTTGCCAAGTTTTTTCTCCTTTGATGAGATTTATAATATTTTATGATAGACCGGCGTTTATTGACCCGGCTTGGCTTTCAACTACAAGTTGTCAGTACATGATCAATTATAATCCGGTGTTTATTAACCCGGTCTGGTCTCGACTATAAGTTGCCAGTATTATATATGGTTAATCCGGTGTTTATTAGAACCCGGTACGGTTTTATCATAAACCGACACAATATGGAAGGAGTTATCAGTACTCAAGATTGGGGTTATCACTCTTACTACAAAAAGTTGGTAAAACCAACGATGTGATTCAATGTCGCAGGTATGATATATTTCATATTTGATTATTCTTAAGTGCAGCCTTGGTTATAAACCCGGGTTATATGTTGGGCATTATGACCCGTCCAGCGGTAAACCGCCAGGACACTTTAAACTTGTTGTATGCAGAAAAAGGTTGAATAAAGCATGATTATAAATCACCGGCGTTTATTAACCCGACCTGGCTTTCGACTATAAGTCGCCAGTATGGTGATAAATTATCCGGTGTTTATTAAACCAGCCTGGCTTGGGACTATAAGTTGCCAGTATATATTTGGATTGCGCCATTGGAATCATGCACTCATAAATCATTGGATTATATTATTCAAATCTTCAAATAGCCAAGATTGCTGGATTTTATTATGGTTATCAATAACCAGTATTATGATTAAGTTTTTCAAAGTTGCTTTAGCGCAATGGCTATTATATCATTAACGGATATGATTTATTCTACAATGGAGGGAATAGTCCCGAGTCGCTGCAGGCTTACGACCCGGCACTTGGGGGCTACATTATTCACGTTGAGATTTCATCAAATATGCAAGTCTCATGTCACTGCAAGCATGCACCATGACACTTGGGGGCTAATGCAAAGTCATTCTTTGCTCACTTTATTGAAGACCCGACTCATCACATTGTAATGAGCCGACCCTTGGGGGCTACCAATTGCTCCTGTCAACAATTCAAGGTACACAAGTCTTAATCCATTATATTGAAGGGTACACTGCTCAGTTGGTAAAGCACAAAGCTCTTAACCTTGTGGACGTGGGTTCAAGACCCATGGTGGGGGTTACATCATATGATGTTCTTTTCAAAGAAGTATATACAAAGTCCCAGCTCAATATTATCTTACTGACCCGGCCCTTGGGAGCTACTAGTTGTTGTTCACTCTACATGATCATATTTATAAAGTCCCTGCTCATTATTGCATAATGACCCGGCCCTTGGGGGCTACACTGGTTGAAGTTTTTTGAGCATCAGGCAATTTCAAGTCCCAGGTTGCTGCAAGCATGACAACCCGGCACTTGGGGGCTATATATGAGGAATACTCAGTTCTGGCTAGTGACTGAGATGAACAATCTGGATTTCTTCAAGGTTGCAATATTTATATTGAAACAAGTCTTAAGCTATCACTATGTTCTCCTCTTAAGACTTGGGGGCTACATGTAATGTGCATATAAAGGAGGAACATCTTCAAATTCTCTGTTTTGGGCAAATCAGGAAGATTAATTGTGTGACCCGGTATTGGCAACAATCATAACCCGGTGTCTATAAACAGTCATGACCCGGGATCATCAGTTTTTATAACCCGGCAATTTTGGCAATGATAAATCGGCAAGTTCTACAAACCGGCTGATATCAGTTGAATATTTGAAGACCAATATTTTTGTCAAATCAGAGCATTGAAGGCCGATTCAAATGGATTCTTTATTTACAAAATATCTTCTGCAAGCAAATTGGTTATGAAGCTGGTCTATTGACTCGGATTTTTTAGAAGGAAGAAATGACAAGGATTTAAGGATGATGAGCACAAGCCGCCAAATTTGTTCTTGTGTTTATGTTGCAGATTAGTTTAACATGGATAAATCCAAATTAAACTTGGGGCTAATGTCGGGGATATACCACGCGGCGTAACCCGGCCGGAAGTATAACCCGGCCGGACTTGGCGCTTCATCATAACCCGCTAGATGACTGGCGATTCATGGGTCGGCAGTTCACTGGTCTGACGATTTACGAGCCTGGCGATTCACGAATGACCCCGACGACGGGTCAGATAAAGGACAAGGCCCAAGGCCCAGAAGGCCGGTTCATGTTAATGGTGGGCCGGTTTATGAGGAAAGCGTAAGGACTATTCCCTTAGAAAGGAAGCAAGACTAGGACTCCACTTGTAATAGAGTAATCCTAATCCAACTAGGACTAGTCATGTAAACCGCCCCTTCAACATATATAAGGAGGGGCAGGGCTCCCCAAGAGGGGCAAGAAGAAACAATCTCTAGGGCTAGACACAAAGAGCCGGTTTACCGGCGACTCCCTCGTGATGATAATGAGACCTAGCCACAAACAGCATGTAGGGCTATTACCGGATGATGTTTCCCGGGGCCCGAAGCTGTCTAAACCCTTGTCTTGTGCGTTGATCTGCCATGCGTCTCTCATCCCAATCAACCCCTTTCAAGATACCACAAAGATGCGCTGGCCTCACGACTAAGTCCTCACCCTAGGACATCTGCCGTGACAATTCCACGACAGTGCTGCTATTGGATATACTCTTGATGATCTTAAGGGCATTAGTCCCACTCTATGTCAACACAAAATAAAATTGGAGAAAGACGCTAAACCGGTTGTTGATCACCAATGACGGTTAAATCCTAAGATGAAAGAAGTGGTAAGAAAAGAAATATAAAGCTTCTGGAGGCAGGTATAATTTATCCCATTGCTGATAGTCAGTGGGTAAGTCCTGTCCATTGTGTCCCTAAGAAGGGAGGCATTACTGTTGTTCCTAATGATAAAGATGAATTGATCCCACAAAGATTCGTTACAGGTTATAGAATGGTAAATGATTTCCGCAAACTAAATAAAGCTACTAAAAAGGATCATTACCCTTTACCTTTTATTGATCAAATGCTAGAAAGATTATCCAAACATACGCATTTTTGCTTTCTAGATGGTTATTCTGGTTTCTCTCAAATACCTGTGTCAAAAGAGGATCAAGAAAAGACCACTTTTACTTGCCCTTTTGGTACCTTTGCTTATAGACGTATGCCTTTTGGTTTATGCAATGCACTTGCTACCTTCAAGGATGCATGATGGCTATATTCTCTGATTTTTGTGAAAAGATTGTTGAGGTTTTCATGGATGATTTCTCCATATATGGAACTTCTTTTGATGATTGCTTGAGCAACCTTGATCGATTTTTGTAGAGATGTGAAGAAACTAATCTTGTCTTCAATTGGGAGAAGTTCCACTTTATGGTTAATGAAGGTATTGTCTTGGGGCATAAAATTTCTGAAAGAGGTATTGAAGTCGATAAAGCTAAAGTTGATGCTATTGAAAAGATGCCGTGTCCTAAGGACATTAAAGGTATAAGACGTTTCCTTGGTCATGCCGGTTTTTATAGGAGGTTCATTAAGGACTTCTCAAAAATTTCTAGGCCTCTGACTAATCTCTTACAAAAAGATGTTCCTTTTATCTTTGATGATGACTGTGTAGAAGCATTTGAAATACTTAAGAAAGCCTTGATTTCTGCACCTATTGTTCAGCCACCTGATTGGAATTTACCCTTTAAAATTATGTGTGATGCTAGTGATTATGCTGTAGGTGTTGTTCTGGGACAAAGAGTTGATAAGAAATTAAATGTTATCCAATATGCTAGTAAAACTCTAGACAGTGCCCAGGGAAATTATGCTACTACTGAAAAAGAATTTTTAGCAGTTGTATTTGCTTGTGATAAGTTCAGGCCTTATATTGTTGATTCCAAAGTAATTGTTCACACTGATCATGCTGCTATTAAATATCTTATGGAAAAGAAAGATGCTAAACCTAGACTTATTAGATGGGTTCTATTGCTACAAGAATTTGATTTGCATATTATTGGTAGAAAGGGAGATGAGAACCCCATTGCAGACAACTTGTCTAGGTTAGATAATGTTCTTGATGACCCACTACCTATTGATGATAGCTTTCCTGATGAACAATTAGCTGTCATAAATGCTTCTCGCACTGCTCCATGGTATGCTGATTATGCTAATTACATTGTTGCTAAATTTATACCACCTAGTTTCACTTACCAGCAAAAGAAAAAGTTCTTCTATGATTTAATACATTACTTCTGGGATGACCCACACCTTTATAAAGAAGGAGTAGATGATGTTATTAGACGTTGTGTACCTGAGCATGAATAGGAACAGATCCTACGCAAGTGTCACTCCGAGGCTTATGGAGGAGACCACGCTGGAGATAGAACTGCACATAAGGTATTGCAATCTGGTTTTTATTGGCCTACTCTCTTCAAGGATGCCCGTAAGTTTGTCTTGTCTTGTGATGAATGTCAAAGAATTGGTAATATTAGTAGACGTCAAGAAATGCCTAGGAATTATTCACTTGTTATTGAACCATTTGATGTTTGGGGCTTTGCCTATATGGGACCGTTTCCTTCCTCTAATGGCTATACACATATTTTAGTTGTTGTTGATTACGTTACTAAGTGGGTAGAAGCTATTCCAACTAGTAATGCCGATCATAACACCTCCATTTAGATGCTTAAAGAAGTTATTTTTCCGAGGTTTGGAGTCCCTAGATATTTAATGACTGATGGTGGTTCACATTTTATTCATGGTGCATTTCGTAAAATGCTTGCTAAGTACGACGTTAATCATAGAATTGGATCTCCTTACCACCCACAATCTAGTGGCCAGGTAGAATTGAGAAATAGAGAGCTCAAATTAATTTTGCAAAAGACTGTTAATAGATCTAGAAAGAATTGGTCCAAGAAACTTGATGATGCATTATGGGCATATAGAACTGCATATAAGAATCCTATGGGTATGTCTCCGTATAAAATGGTTTATGGAAAAGCATGCCACTTACCTCTTGAACTAGAACATAAAGCATATTGGGCCATTAAGGAGCTCAACTATGATTTCAATCTTGCCGGTGAGAAGAGACTATTTGACATTAGCTCACTTGATGAATGGAGAACCCAGGCCTATGAGAATGCCAAATTGTTTAAAGAAAAAGTTAAAAGATGGCATGACAAAAGGATACAAAAGCATGAGTTTAATGTAGGTGACTATGTTTTGCTATATAACTCTGGTTTGAGATTTTTTGCAAGAAAACTCCTCTCTAAATGGGAAGGTCCTTACGTTATCGAGGAGGTGTATCGTTCCGGTGCCACAAAAATCAACAACTTCGAAGGCACAAATCTGAAGGTGGTAAACGGTCAAAGAATCAAATATTATATCTCAGGTAATCCCATAAATGTTGAAACTAATGTTATTGAAACCGTAACCCCGGAGGAATACATAAGGGACACTTTCCAGAACGTTTCCGACTCCGAAAAGGAATAGGTATGCGGTACGGTAAGTAAACTGACTCCAAAACAGTTCTAACATAAATTTTTCCCTGTTTTGGAATATTTAAGAAAATAGGAAAATAAAAAGTAGTCCGGGAAGGACACGAGGCATCCACGAGGGTGGAGGGCGCGCCCTACCCCCTGGGCGCCCCCTGCCTCATGGGCACCTCGTGTGCTCTCCGGACTCCGTTTTCTTGCATGATACTTCTTTTGGTCGGTAAAAATTCATTATATAATCTCCCGAAGGTTTTGACCACCGTACCACGCAAATATCCTCTGTGTTTGTTCTGAGTTGTTTCTGTAGCAGATTTGGAGCACGATGTCATCTCAGGATTCCGACGGAGAGAGCTATGTCTCACATCCCATTGCTGACCCAAAGACCTATGGAGATATATCTCCTTGTGGTCGAACTACGGATGATGAGGAAGATGCTCATTTGATGAGGATCAATGATTCAAGTTTGGAGGAGGAGGATGTCCCTCTACCTCAACCTGGGTATATGCACGTGAAGTTCAAGAAGTCTAGTCTCCCTAAGAGGGTTAAACTGTCTAACAACCGATCTATTCCTTCTCGTTTTCAGCAGAGGTCGATGATATATGTGACAAGATCTTTAAGCTAGAATCGGAGGTCGATGATTTAAAGGAGGAAATTGCTCTTCTCAATTATAATATGAAGAAGCTGAAGGCACAATTGTCATCTTCATCACCATCTTCTTCACCTCCGAAGAAGGAGATATAATCACATGGGTATGGGCACTCCCCTTGGCAACTGCCAAGCTTGAGGGAGGTGCCCCGGTATCGTATCACCATCACACTCCTATCTTTACCTTTTTCTTAGTTCGATCCTTTGGTTATATCTTGATCTAGTAGAATAAAGTTTTAGTATGATCTAGTCTTGAGTTTTGCTTTATGATCCTTCTATGTAATCGAGTCCGTGAGCTATATATAATAAAGATTAGTTTTGAGTCAAGGGTTTGATTATCTTGCTATGATCGTGAGGGAATAAAAGGAAAAGAAAGAATAGAAAGAAATAAAGAGATCATATTGATCTTATGGAGAGTAATGACTTCACATATAAAGAGTATGATGAATAAAAGTTGTTGAGAGTTGACAAACATAGTTTTGGTCATCGTTGCAATTAATAGGAAGTAATAAAGAAAGAGAGGTTCTCACATATAAATATACTATCTTGGACATCTTTTATGATTGTGAGCACTCACTAAAATATGACATGCTAAAAAGTTGATGTTGGACAAGGAAGACAACGTAATGGGTTATGTTTTCTTATATCTGAAATAAAGTATATTGTCATGGATCATCCAACATGTTGAGCTTGCCTTTCCCCCTCATGCTAGCCAAATTCTTTGCACCAAGTAGAGATACTACTTGTGCTTCCGAATATCCTTAAACCCAGTTTTGCCATGAGAGTCCACCATACCTACCTATGGATTGAGTAAGATCCTTCAAGTATGTTATCATTGTTGCATGCAATAAAAAAAATTGCTCTCTAAATATGTATGATTTATTAGTGTGGAGAAAATAAGCTTTATACGATCTTGTGATGTGGAAGCAACAAAAGCGACGGACTGCATAATAAAGGTCCATATCACAAGTGGCAATATAAAGTGACGTTCTTTTGCATTAAGATTTCGTGCATACAACCATAAAAGCACATGACAACCTCTGCTTCCCTCTGCGAAGGGCCTATCTTTTATTCTTGTCTTATACCCTGTACAAGATTCATGGTGATCTTCACCTTTCCTTTTTATATTTTATCCTTTGGCAAGCACATGTGTTGGAAAGATCCTGATATATATATCCAATTGGATGTAAGTTAGCATGATCTATTATTATTGACATTACCCTTGAGGTAAAAGGTTGGGAGGCAACACTATAAGCCCCTATCTTTCTCTGTGTCCGATTAAAACTCCATAACCATAAGTATTGCGTGAGTGTTAGCAATTGTGAAAGACTAAATGATAGTTGAGTATGTGGACTTGCTGAAAAGCTCTTATATTGACTCTTTCTGATGTTATAATAAATTGCAATTGCATCAATGACCGAGATGATAGTTTGTTAGTTCTCAATGAAGTTTCTGATTCATACTTGACATTGTGAATAGATTGTCACTTTAGCATAAGAAATCATATGACAATATTTATATATGTTGATGTTATAAGAATGATCATGATGCCCTCATGTCCGTATTTTATTTTATCGACACCTTTATCTCTAAACATGTGGACATATTTTTTGTTATCGGTTTCCGCTTGAGGACAAGCGAGGTCTAAGCTTGGGGGAGTTGATACGTCCATTTTGCATCATGCTTTTATATCGATATTTATCGCATTATGGGCTGTTATTACACATTATGTCACAATACTTATGCCTGTTCTCTCTTATTTTACAAGGTTTACACGAAGAGGGAGAATGCCAGCAGCTGGAATTCTGGACTGGAAAAGGAGCAAATATTAGAGACCTATTCTGCACAACTCCAAAAGTCCTGAAACTTCATGGAGGCACGTTTTGGAATTAATAAAAAATACTGGCAAAAGAATCAACCAGAGGAGGCCCACACCCTGGCCACGAGGGTGGGGGCGAGCCCTACCCCCTGGGCGCACCCCCTGTCTCGTGGGCCCCCTGGCAGGCCTCCGGTGCCCATCTTCTACTATATGAGGTCTTTCACCTTGGAAAAAATGAGGAGGAAGCTTTCGGGATGAAACACCGCCGCCACGAGGCGGAACCTTGGTGGAACCAATCTAGGGCTCCGACGGAGCTGTTCTGCCGGGGAAACATCCCTCCGAGAGGGGGAAATCATCACCATCGTCATCACCATCGATCCTCTCAGCGGGAGGGGGTCAATCTCCATCAACATCTTCACCAGCACCATCTCCTCTAAAACCCTAGTTCATCTCTTGTATCCAATCTTTGTCCAAAACCTCAGATTGGTACCTGTGGGTTGCTAGTAGTGTTGATTACTCCTTGTAGTTGATGCTAGTTGGTTTATTTGGTGGAAGATCATATGTTCAGATCCTTTATGCATGTTAATACCCCTCTGATTATGAACATGAATATGATTTGTGAGTAGTTACATTTGTTCCTGAGGACATGGGAGAAGTCTCGCTATAAGTAGTCATGTGAATTTGGTATTCGTTCGATATTTTGATGAGATGTATGTTGTCTTTCCTCTAGTGGTGTTATGTGAACGTCGACTACATGACACTTCACCATTGTTTGCGCCTAGAGGAAGGCATTGGGAAGTAATAAGTAGATGATGGGTTGCTAGAGTGACAGAAGCTTAAACCCTAGTTTATGCGTTGCTTCGTAAGGGGCTGATTTGGATCCATATGTTTCATGCTATGGTTAGGTTTACCTTAATACTTCTTTTGTAGTTGCGGATGCTTGCAATAGGGGTTAATAATAAGTGGGATGCTTGTCCAATAAAGGTCAGTACCCAAGCACCGGTCCACCCACATATCAAATTATCAAAGTAACGAACGTGAATCATATGAGCGTGATAAAAACTAGCTTGACGATAATACCCATGTGTCCTCGGGAGCGCTTTCCTTTATATAAGAGTTTGTCCAGGCTTGTCCTTTGCAACAAAAAGGATTGGGCCATGATACGTCTCCAACGTACTATAATTTTTGATTGCTCCATGCTATATTATCTTCAGTTTTGGACATTATTGGGCTTTATTATTCACTTTTATATTATTTTTGGGACTAACCTATTAACCGGAGGCCTAGCCCAGAATTGCTGTTTTTTTGCCTATTTCAGAGTTTCGCAGAAAAAGAATATCAAACGGAGTCCAAACGGAATGAAACCTTCGCGAACGTGATTTTCGGAACGAACATGCTCCAGAGGACTTGGACCCTACGTCAAGAAATCAAGCAGGAAGCCACGTGGTAGGGAGCGCGCCTACCCCCCCCCCCCCCGGGGGGGGCGCCCTCCACCCTCGCGGGCCCCACATTGCTCCACCGACGTACTCCTTCCTCCTATATATACCTACGTACCCCCAAACGATCAGATACGGAGCCAAAAACCTAATTCCACCGCCAGAACCTTCTGTACCCACGAGATCCCATCTTGGGGCCTGTTCCGGAACTCCGCCGGAGGGGGCATCAATCACGGAGGGCTTCTACATCAACACCATAGCCTCTCCGATGAAGTGTGAGTAGTTTACCTCAGACCTTCGGGCCCATAGTTATTAGCTAGATGGCTTCTTCTCTCTTTTTGGATCTCAATACAATGTTCTCCCCCTCTCTCGTGGAGATCTATTCGATGTAATCTTCTTTTGCGGTGTGTTTGTTGAGACCGATGAATTGTGGGTTTATGATCAAGTTTATCTATGAACAATATATGAATCTTCTGAATTCTTTTATGTATGATTGGTTATCTTTGCAAGTCTCTTCGAATTATCAGTTTGGTTTGGCCTACTAGATTGATCTTTCTTGCAATGGGAGAAGTGCTTAGCTTTGGGTTCAATCTTGCGGTGTCCTTTCCCAGTGACAGTAGGGGCAGCAAGGCACGTATTGTATTGTTGCCATCGAGGATAACAAGATGGTTTTTTTATCATATTGCATGAATTTATCCCTCTACATCATGTCATCTTGCTTAAGGCGTTACTCTGTTCTTATGAACTTAATACTCTAGATGCATGCTGGATAGCAGTCGATGTGTGGAGTAATAGTAGTAGATGCAGGCAGGAGTCGGTCTACTTGTCTCGGACGTGATGCCTATATACATGATCATACCTAGATATTCTCATAACTATACTCAATTTTGTCAATTGCTCAACAGTAATTTGTTCACCCACCGTAAAATACTTATGCTCTTGAGAGAAGCCAGTAGTGAAACCTATGGCCCCCGGGTCTATCTTCATCATATTAATCTTCCAACACTTAGTTATTTCCGTTGCTTTTATTTTACTTTGCATCTTTATCATAAAAATACCAAAAATATTATCCTATCATATCTATCAGATCTCACTCTCGTAAGTGACCGTGTAGGGATTGACAACCCCTTATCGCGTTGGTTGCGAGGATTTATTTGTTTGTGTAGGTGCGAGGGACTCGCACGTAGCCTCCTACTGGATTGATACCTTGGTTCTCAAAAACTGAGGGAAATACTTACGCTACTTTGCTGCATCACCCTTTCCTCTTCAAGGGAAAACCAACGCAGTGCTCAAGAGGTAGCAAGAAGGATTTCTGGCGCCGTTGCCGGGAAGGTCTACGCAAAAGTCAACATACCAAGTACCCATCACAAACCCTTATCTCCCGCATTACATTATTTGCCATTTGCCTCTCGTTTTCCTCTCCCCCACTTCACCCTTGCCGTTTTATTCGCCCTCTCTTTTTTGTTCGCCCCTCTTTCATTTGCTTGCTTGTCTCGATGGCTCTACCTAGATTTGGAGATCTTCACCTTAAAAGGTTGGAAGAGATCGAAAGCAACGTCAGGAGTTTTATGGTTTTACAATTTGAACATAATAATTTCTTTAGAAACGAGCTTAAGGAACAAAAAGGTTTTGTGAGTTATATGAATAAAGAGCTCGATGACATGTCTAAAGAATTTGTTGGTTTGAGATCCCAAATTGCTCGTCTTGAGAAGTTAATAACTGAAATATCGGATAAGCAGGCCACCTTAGTTAATAAGATGGCCGCTAAGCCGGAAATCTTTGAAAATAAAGACGAGGATCGAAAAGTTATTGATGTGTCCCCTATTAAATCTTTGTTTTGCAATATGAATCTTGATAATGATGGGACTGAATATGATCCACCTTTACCTAGAAGGTGTTCCAAAAATTCGGAGTTTTTAGATCTTGATGCTAAAATTGATAAAAGTGGGATTGAAGAGATCAAAACCCTAAATATTAATAAACCCACTATTTTGGATTTCAAGGAATTTAATTATGATAATTGCTCTTTGATAGGTTGTATTTCCTTGTTGCAATCCGTGCTAAATTCTCCTCATGCTTATAGTCAAAATAAAGCTTTTAGCAAACATATCATTGATGCTTTGATGCAATCTTATGAAGAAAAACATGAGTTGGAAGTTTCTATCCCTAGAAAACTTTATGATGAGTGGGAACCTACTATTAAAATTAAGATTAAAGATCATGAATGCTATGCTTTGTGTGATTTGGGTGCTAGTGTTTCCACGATTCCAAAAACTTTGTGTGATTTGCTAGGTTTCCGCAATTTTGATGATTGCTCTTTAAACTTGCACCTTGCGGATTCCACTATTAAGAAACCTATGGGAAGAATTAATGATGTTCTTATTGTTGCAAATAGGAACTATGTGCCCGTAGATTTTATCGTTCTTGATATAGATTGCAATCCTTCATGTCCTATTATTCTTGGTAGACCTTTCCTTAGAACGATTGGTGCAATTATTGATATGACGGAAGGGAATATTAGATTCCAATTTCCATTAAAGAAAGGCATGGAACACTTCCCTAGGAAGAAAATAAAATTACCATATGAATCTATCGTGAGAGCCACTTATATATTGCCTACCAAAGATGTCAATACCTAGATCTATCCTTGCTTTTATGCCTAGCTAGGGGCGTTAAATAATAGCGCTTGTTGGGAGGCAACCCAATTTTATTTTTTGTTTTTTGCTTTTTGCTTCTGTTTAGGAATAAATATTTGATCTAGCCTCTTGTTAGATGTGTTTTTATGTTTTAATTAGTGTTTGTGCCAAGTTAAACCTATAGGATCTTCTTGGATGATAGTTATTTGATCTTGCAGAAATTTCCAGAAACTTTCTGTTCACGAAAATAATTGTTAAAAATCACCAGAACGTGATAAAATAGTGATTCCAATTGCTGCTGATCAATAAACAAATTTCCTAGGTCTTCCTATTTTGGCTAATTTTTTGGAGTTCCAGAAGTTTGCGTTAGTTACAGATTACTACAGACTGTTCTGTTTTTGACAGATTCTGTTTTTCATGTGTTGTTTGCTTATTTTGATGAATCTATGGCTAGTAAAAGAGTTTATAGACCATAGAGAAGTTGGAATACAGTAGTTTTAACACCAATATAAATAAATAATGAGTTCATTACAGTACCTTGAAGTGGTCTTTTGTTTTCTTTCGCTAACGGAGCTCACGAGATTTTCTGCTGAGTTTTGTGTTGTGAAGTTTTCAAGTTTTGGGTGAAAGATTTGATGGATTATGGAACAAGGAGTGGAAAGAGCCTAAGCTTGGGGATGCCCATGGCACCCCCAAGATAATCTAAGGACACCAAAAAGCCAAAGCTTGGGGATGCCCCGGAAGGCATCCCCTCTTTCGTCTACTTCCATCGGTAACTTTACTTGGAGCTATATTTTTATTCACCACATGATATGTGTTTTGCTTGGAGCGTCTTGTATGATTCGAGTCTTTGCTTTTTAGTTTACCACAATCATCCTTGCTGTACACACCTTTTGAGAGAGACACACATGATTCGGAAATTATTAGAATACTCTATGTGCTTCACTTATATCTTTTGAGTTATATAGTTTTTGCTCTAGTGCTTCACTTATATCTTTTAGAGCACGGTGGTGGATTTGTTTTATAGAAACTATTGATCTCTCATGCTTCACTTATATTATTTTGAGAGCCTTAAAATAGCATGGCAATTTGCTTTAATTAATATCATGAGAAATTTGATGCTTGATAATTGTTTTGAGATATAAAGGTGGTAATATCATAGTTGTGCTAGTTGAGTAATTGTGGAATTGAAAAATACATGTGTTGGAGTTTGTGATTCCCGTAGCATGCACGTATGGTGAACCGTTATGTAACGAAGTCGGAGCATGAAGTATTTGTTGATTGTCTTCCTTTGTGTGGCGGTCGGGATCGCGCGATGGTTAACTCCTACCAACCCTTCCCCTAGGAGCATGCGTAGTAGTACTTTGCTTCGAGGGCTAATAAATTTTTGCAATAAGTATATGAGTTCTTTATGACTAATGTGAGTCCATGGATTATACGCACACTTACCTTTCCGCAATTTTCTAGCCTCTTCGGTACCGCGCATTGCCCTTTCTCACCTTGAGAGTTGGTGCAAACTTCGCCGGTGCATCCAAACCCCGTGATATGATACGCTCTATCACACATAAACCTCCTTATATCTTCCTCAAAACAGCCACCATACCTACCTATCATGGCATTTCCATAGCCATTCCGAGATATATTGCCATGCAACTTTCCACCGCTTCATTTATCATGACATACTCCATCATTGTCATATTGCTTTGCATGATCATGTAGTTGACATTGTATTTGTGGCAAAGCCACCGTTCATAATTCTTTCATACATGTCACTCTTGATTCATTGCATATCCCGGTACACCGCCGGAGGCATTCATATAGAGTCATATTTTGTTCTAAGTATTGAGTTGTAATTCATGAGTTGTAAGTAAATAAAAGTGTGATGATCATCATTATTAGAGCATTGTCCCAAGTGAGGAAAGGATGATGGAGACTATGATTCCCCCACAAGTCGGGATGAGACTCCGGACTAAAAAAAAGAGGCCATAAAAAAAGAGAAAAGGCCCAAATAAAAAAATGAGAGAAAAAGAGAGAAGGGACAATGTTACTATCCTTTTACCACACTTGTGCTTCAAAGTAGCACCGTGATCTTCATAATAGAGAGTCTCTCATTTTGTCACTTTCATATACTAGTGGGAAATTTCATTATAGAACTTGGCTTGTATATTCCAATGATGGGCTTCCTCAAATGCCCGAGGTCTTCGTGAGCAAGCAAGTTGGATGCACACCCACTTAGTTTCTTTTTGAGCTTTCATACACTTATAGCTCTAGTGCATCCGTTGCATGGCAATCCCTACTCCTCGCATTAACATCAATTGATGGGCATCTCCATAGCCCGTTGATTAGCCTCGTTGATGTGAGACTTTCTCCTTTTTTGTCTTCCCACATAACCCCTACCATTATACCTTATTCCACCATAGTGCTATATCCATGGCTTGCGCTCATGTATTGCGTAAGAGTTGAAAAGGCTGAAGCGCGTTAAAAGTATGAACCAATTGCTTGGCTAAAACCGGGGTCGTACATGATATGAATATTTTGTGTGGGGAAGATGGAGCATAGCCAGACTATATGATTTTGTAGGGATAACTTGCTTTGGCTATGTTATTTTGATAAGACATAATTGCTTAGTTAGTATGCTTGAAATATTATTGTTTTTATGTCAACATTAAACTTTTATCTTGAATCATATCAAATCTGAACATTCATGCCACAATAAGAAGAATTACATTGAAATTATGCTAAGTAGCATTCCACATCAAACATTCTGTTATCATTTACCTACTCGAGGACGAGCAGGAATTAAGCTAGGGGATGCTTGATACGTCTCCAACGTATCTATAATTTTTGATTGCTCCATGCTATATTATCTTCTGTTTTGGACATTATTGGGCTTTATTATTCACTTTTATATTATTTTTGGGACTAACCTATTAACCGGAGGCCCAGCCCAGAATTGCTGTTTTTTGCCTATTTCAGGGTTTCGCAGAAAAAAAATATCAAACGGAGTCCAAACGGAATGAAACCTTCGGGAACGTGATTTTCGGAACGAACATGATCCAGAGGACTTGGACCCTACGTCAAGAAATCAAGTAGGAAGCCACGAGGTAGGGGGCGCGCCCTCCACCCTCGTGGGCCCCACATTGCTCCACCGACGTACTCCTTCCTCCTATATATACCTACGTACCCCCAAACGATCAGATACGGAGCCAAAAACCTAATTCCACCACCGCAACCTTCTGTACCCACGAGATCCCATCTTAGGGCCTGTTCCGGAGCTCCGCCGGAGGGGGCATCAATCACGAAGGGCTTCTACATCAACACCATAGCCTCTCCGATGAAGTGTGAGTAGTTTACCTCAGACCTTCGGGTCCATAGTTATTAGCTAGATGGCTTCTTCTCTCTTTTTGGATCTCAATACAATGTTCTCCCCTCTCTCGTGGAGATCTATTCGATGTAATCTTCTTTTGCGGTGTGTTTGTTGAGACCGATGAATTGTGGGTTTATGATCAAGTTTATCTATGAACAATATTTGAATCTTCTGGAATTCTTTTATGTATGATTGGTTATCTTTGCAAGTCTCTTCGAATTAGCAGTTTGGTTTGGCCTACTAGATTGATCTTTCTTGCAATGGGAGAAGTGCTTAGCTTTGGCTTCAATCTTGCAGTGTCCTTTCCCAGTGACAGTAGGGGCAGCAAGGCACGTATTGTATTGTTGCCATCGAGGATAACAAGATGGGTTTTTTATCATATTGCATGAATTTATCCCTCTACATCATGTCATCTTGCTTAAGGCGTTACTCTGTTCTTATGAACTTAATACTCTAGATGCATGCTGGATAGCGATCGATGTGTGGAGTAATAGTAGATGCAGGCAGGAGTCGGTCTACTTGTCTCGGACGTGATGCCTATATACATGATCATACCTAGATATTCTCATAACTATGCTCAATTCTGTCAATTGCTCAACAGTAATTTGTTCACCCACCGTAAAATACTTATGCTCTTGAGAGAAGCCACTAGTGAAACCTATGGCCCCCGGGTCTATCTTCATCATATTAATCTTCCAACACTTAGTTATTTCCGTTGCTTTTTACTTTGCTTTTATTTTACTTTGCATCTTTATCATAAAAATACCAAAAATATTATCCTATCATATCTATCAGATCTCACTCTCGTAAGTGACCGTGTAGGGATTGACAACCCCTTATCGCGTTGGTTGCGAGGATTTATTTGTTTGTGTAGGTGCGAGGGACTCGCGCGTAGCCTCCTACTGGATTGATACCTTGGTTCTCAAAAATTGAGGGAAATACTTACGCTACTTTGCTGCATCACCCTTTTCTCTTCAAGGGAAAACCAACGCAGTGCTCAGGAGGTAGCAGGCCACCTTGGTGCACCTTATTTACTTTTGTTACTTGTTACCCGTTACAATTTATCTTATCATAAAACTATCTGTTACCGATAATTTTAATGCTTGCAGAGAATACCTTACTGAAAACCGCTTGTCATTTCCTTCTGCTCCTCATTGGGTTCGACACTTTTACTTATCGAAAGGACTACGATAGATCCCCTATACTTGTCATCAAGCACCCCGGTGACAGCCGTGGCACCTCTGACGTGTGGAGGATTGCAGCACTGGGTGGCTGCGAGCACGATGATTTTTTGCCCCGGTTTTTGGTTGGATCCAGCAGCGCGATTTGCTGCACGGGGGCACTCCAGCGGGCACGAGTGCTGCAGCCTGCGAGCGGCGACGGCGACGGCGAGCGGCTAGCGGCGACAATGGGGAGCCGACAGGTATCGATGGAGCCCCTGTCTTTTTTATTTCCCCATGTGTGCAGGACTGAGAAGAAAGACAGGAAAGGAAGGAAGACGAAGTTGATCCAACGGTTCACGTTTTCTTGATCGGATGGCTCGCATCGGACCGACGGAAAGTTTTGGGCCAGCGCACCTGAAGGAAATATGCCCTGGAGGCAATAATAAAGTTGTTATTTATATTTCCTTATATCATGGTAAATGTTTATTATTCATGCTAGAATTGTATTAATCGGAAACTTAGTACATGTGTGAATACATAGACAAAACAGAGTGTCCCTAGTATGCCTCTACTTGACTAGCTCATTAATCAAAGATGGTTAAGTTTCCTGGCCATGGACATGTGTTGTCATTTGATGAACGGGATCACATCATTAGAGAATGATGTGATGGACAAGACCCATCCGTTAGCTTAGCATTATGATCGTTAAGTTTATTGCTATTGCTTTCTTCATGACTTATACATATTCCTCTGACTATGAGATTATGCAACTCCCGAATATCGGAGGAACACCTTGTATGCTATCAAACGTCGCAACGTAACTGGGTGATTATAAAGATGCTCTACAGGTGTCTCCGATGGTGTTTGTTGAGTTGGCATAGATCGAGATTAGGATTTGTCACTCCATGTATCGGAGAGGTATGTCTGGGCCCTCTCGGTAATGCACATCACTATAAGCGTTGCAAGCAATGTGACTAATGAGTTAGTTGCGGGATGATGCATAACGGAACGAGTAAAGAGACTTGCCGGTAACGAGATTGAACTAGGTATGATGATACCGACGGTCGAATCTCGGGCAAGTAACATACCTATGACAAAGGGAATGACGTATGTAGTTATGCGGTTTGACCGGTAAAGATCTTCGTAGAATATGTAGGAGCCAATATGAGCATCCAGGTTCCGCTATTGGTTATTGACCGGAGATGTGTCTTGGTCATGTCTATATAGTTCTCGAACCCGTAGGGTCCGCACGCTTAACATTCGATGACGATTTGTATTATGAGTTATGTGATTTGATGACCGAAGTTTGTTCGGAGTCCCGGATGAGATCACGGACATGACGAGGAGTCTCGAAATGGTCGAGAGTTAAAGATTCATATATTGGAAGGCTATATTCTGACGGAATGTTTCGAGTGATTCGGGTATTTTTCGGAGTACCGGAGAGTTACGGGAATTCGCCGGGGAAGTTAATGGGCCTTATTGGGCTTTAGTGGAGAAAGGGAAGAAGGGGCAAGGTGGCGCGCGCCTTCCCCCTGCCCAAACCGAATTGGACAAGGGGTGGGGGCACGGCCCCTCCTTTCCTTCTCCCTCTCCCTCCTTTCCTTCTTTCCCACTCCGAAAAGGAAAGGGAATCCTACTAGAACTTGGGAGTCCTAGTAGGACTCCCTACACTTGGCGCGCCCCTAGGAGGGCCGGCCTCTCTCCCTCTCTCCTTTATATATGTGGGGAGGGGGCGCCCCAAAGGCACCCTAAGATTTGTCTTAGCCATGTGTGGTGCTCCCCTCCACAGTTACACACCTCGGTTATATCGTCGTAGTGCTTAGGCGAAGCCCTGCGCCGGTAACATCATCATCACCGTCGCCACGCTGACGTGCTGACGGAACTCTCCCTCATCCTCAACTGGATCAAGAGCTCGAGGGACATCATCGTGCTGAAAGTGTGCTGAACACGGAGGTGCCGTACGTTCGATGCTTGGATCGGTTGGATCGTAAAGACGTTCGACTACATCAACCGCGTTACTAAACGCTTCCGCTTTCGGTCTACAAGGGTACATGGACACATGATACGTCTCCAACGTATCCATAATTTATGAAGTATTCATGCTATTATATTATCCATCTTGGATGTTTAATGGGCTTTACTATACACTTTTATATTATTTTTGGGACTAACCTATTAACCCAGAGCCCAGTGCCAGTTCCTGTTTTTTCCCTTGTTTCAGTGTTTCACAGAAAAGGAATATCAAACGGAGTCCGAACGGAATGAAAACTTCGGGAGAGTTATTTTTGGAACGGAAGCAATCCAGAAGACTTGGAGTCTACGTAAGGGAAGCAACAAGGAAGGCACGAGGCAGGGGGCGCGCCCACCCCTCCTGGGCGCGCCCTCCACCCTCGTGGGCCCCTCGTGGCTCCCCTGATGTATTTGTTTTTCCTATATATATCCATATACCCTGAAACCATCGGGGAACAGAATAGATCGGGAGTTCCGCCGCCGCAAGCCTCGTAGCCACCAAAAACCAATCGGGACCCTGTTCCGGCACCCTGCCGGAGGGGGGAACCTCACCGGTGGCCATCTTCATCATCCCGGCGCTCTCCATGACAAGGAGGGAGTAGTTCACCCTCGGGGCTGAGGGTATGTACCAGTAGCTATGTGTTTGATCTCTCTCTCTCTCTCTCGTGTTCTTGATTCGGCACGATCTTGATGTATCGCGAGCTTTGCTATTATAGTTGGATCTTATGTTGTTTCTCCCCCTCTACTCTCTTGTAATGGATTGAGTTTTCCCTTTGAAGTTATCTTATCGGAGTGAGTCTTTAAGGATTTGAGAACACTTGATGTATGTCTTGCCGTGCTTATCTGTGGTGACAATGGGATATCACGTGATCCACTTGATGTATGTTTTGGTGATCAACTTGCGGGTTCCGCCCATGAATCTATGCATAGGGGTTGGCACACATTTTCGTCTTTGACTCTCCGGTAGAAACTTTGGGGCACTGTTTGAAGTACTTTGTGTTGGTTGAATAGATGAATATGAGATTGTGTGATGCATATCGTATAATCATGCCCACGGATACTTGAGGTGACATTGGAGTATCTAGGTGACATTAGGGTTTTGGTTGATATGTGTCTTAAGGTGTTATTCTAGTATGAACTCTTGAATAGATCGATCCGAAAGAATAACTTTGAGGTGGTTTCGTACCCTACCATAATCTCTCCGTTTGTTCTCCACTATTAGTGGCTTTGGAGTGACTCTTTGTTGCATGTTAGGGATAGTTATATGATCCAATTATGTTATTATTGTTGAGAGAACTTGCACTAGTGAAAGTATGAACCCTAGGCCTTGTTTCATAGCATTGCAATACCGTTTACGCTCGCTTTTATCATTAGTTACCTTGCTGTTTTTATATTTTCAGATTACAAAAACCTATATCTACCAACCATATTGCACTTGTATCACCATCTCTTCGCCGAACTAGTGCACCTATACAATTTACCATTGTATTGGGTGTGTTGGGGACACAAGAGACTCTTTGTTATTTGGTTGTAGGGTTGTTTGAGAGAGACCATATTCATCCTACGCCTCCCACGGATTGATAAACCTTAGATCATCCACTTGAGGGAAATTTCCTACTGTCCTACAAACCTCTGCACTTGGAGGCCCAACAACGTCTACAAGAAGAAGGTGTGTAGTAGACATCAAGCTCTTTTCTGGCGTCGTTGCCGGGGAGGTGAGTGCTTGAAGGTATATCTTTAGATCTTGCAATCGAATCTTTTAGTTTCTTGTTTTATCACTAGTTTAGTTTATAAAATAAAACTACAAAAAAATGGAATTGAGTTTGTCTCATACGCTTCATCTTTGTAATATCTTTCGTAAGTATGATGAAAAGGAAAATTGTGCTCAAGTGCTAGAAGAAGAAGTCTATAAAATGTTTGGCACTAAATCTTTGAATGATGAACATGATTGCAATGTTGTTAGTATGAACTCTTTGAATATCCATAGTACTAATGATGATTGCACTAGTTATGATGAAAATGTCTCCTATAAACATGTCAATTTTTGTGGAGTGCATTGGGTTTGCAAGTACACACCAAATAGGGAAGATAGATATTGCAAGAGGCATAAGCATTTAGAAACTAGATTGTTGCAAGAAAGGCTAGATGTTTGTGCTGATAATTTAAATTTTCTTAGCCGTACTTGTGAACTTTGTAATGAACATGATCATTTCAGTACCCAATGCAAATTGTTTCATGATCGTATCGTGTCCAAAAATTGTGATGACTCGATTTCCCTTGCACGTCATAATGAACTTAGTTTGCTCTTGGGTTATGAAGAAATGAAACGTATAACTAAGGTCATTCCAGAATTTGCCCTTGATAGAGTTCTTCATTTTGATCTAGAGGAAATTTATATGTATTGTGTGGTGAATTGCATTGAAAATCCTTATATTGCCAACTACATAAAGAAAAGAAAACAAATAGAAGATGAAGAGAATACTAATGAAAGGGAAGAGACTTCCCAATATCCTCCTATTATTTCTTATGATGAATCAGGTAACGAGGAGGAGCCTTCTATTCAACCAATCTCATTAATAAGGAGCTCCAAAAAGAGGATTGAACCCACACATGATGTGGTGAAGAAGAAGAAAAGAAAAAGGAAGAAAGGTAAAAATATATCTCTCCCAAATAATGTTGCTCCTATTATTGTTGTGCCTCATGAAAATGAATCAAAAATAATTGTGGAAGATGATGCACTTGATGATGATCTCGTTATGCCTATTGCTTGTTGTGATGATTATGATTGGGAAGATAATGATACTTCTTATGATCTTGACAATCTTTTTAGCATTTGCTTGGAAGAATATGATAATTGCTATACTATTGGTGCTATCCATACTATTAATGATGAGAGTGATTATGCTTATGATATGAAAAGGCCCAAGCTTGAGGATGCTATGTTTGAAGAAGATGATGTTTTTTAGAATATATTTGCTGCAATTAATGTTTGCCCCAAGCTTGGGGATGCTACGTTTAATGAAGATGATATTTTTAGCCTCCCAAGTTTTGATATGCAAAGTTGTTATGATGATAGCATGCCTTCTACCTATGATGATTATAGTGATGAAAGTGGGTTTGGAAGAGTGTCAACTTTAGGAAGTAATGATCCCACTATTTGGGAGGATGTTGAATCTTATAATATTTATGAAAGTAGATTTGGAGGGGTCATGACTTTATTTAGTGATGAGTCCACTATCTTGGAAGAGGTTTCAATCGATTATGATGAGAACAAAGTTGCTACTTATGATGATTATTGTGATGAAACTTATGCTATAAAAAGTAGTGATGATTATATTTATAAAACTTGTCATGATTATGATTACCCTTTTTCTGAACATTACTCTTTTAATGTGGAAACAATTTATAGTATTCAAGTCTCTTATGATACTCCCACTACTCCGAATGAGAAGAATTTTGCTTATGTGGAGAGTAGTAAATTTTCTATGCAAGTAGATCATGAAAAGAATGCTTTAGGTGCTGGTTATATTGTTGAATTCCTTCATGATGCTACTGAAAGCTATTATCAGGGAGGAATGTATGCTTGTAGGAATTGCAATAATATCAAGTTTCCTCTCTATGTGCTTAAAATCTTGAAGTTATGCTTGTTTTACCTTCCTATGCAAGTTGATTCTTGTTCCCATAAGTTGTTTGCTCACAAAATCCCTATGCATAGGAAGTGGGTTAGACTTAAATGTGCTAGTCATATTCTTCATGATGCTTTCTTTATGTTTGAATTTCTTATCTTTTATGCGAGCATCATTGAAATCATCATGCCTAGCTAGGGGCGTTAAACGTTAGCGCTTGTTGGGAGGCAACGCAATTTTTGTTTTTGTTATTTCTTTTTGGTTCTGTTTAGGAATAAATAATCCATCTAGCTTCTGTTTAGATGTGGTTTTGTGTTTTAGTTAGTGTTTGTGCCAAGTAGAACCTTTGGGAAGACTTGGGTGAAGTCTTTATGATCATGCTGTAAAAAACAGAAACTTTAGCGCTCACGAGAGTAGCTAAAACTTTTTACTGGAGAATGCTATTTAGTTGGTTCTTTTTGCAGATTATTACTAGACAAATTCCTCAGGTCCACCAATTCATTTCAGAATTTTTGGAGTTCCAGAAGTATACTTTTGATACAGATTACTACAGACTGTTCTGTTTTTGACAGATTCTGTTTTCTATGTGTTGTTTGCTTATTTTGATGAATCTACGAGTAGTATCGGAGGGTATGAACCATAGATAAGTTGGAATACAGTAGATATTACACCAACATGAATTTATAATGAGTTCACAATAGTACCTAAGTGGTGATTTATTTTCTTATACTAACGGAGCTTACGAGTTTTCTGTTAAGTTTTGTGTTGTGAAGTTTTCAAGTTTTGGGTAAAGATTCGATGGACTATGGTATAAGGAGTGGAAAGAGCCTAAGCTTGGGGATGTCCAAGGCACCCCAAGGTAATATTCAAGGATAACCAAGCATCTAAGCTTGGGGATGCCCCGGATGGCATCCCCTCTTTCGTCTTCGTTCATCGGTAACTTTACTTGGAGCTATATTTTTATTCACCACATGATATGTGTTTTGCTTGGAGCGTCATTTTATTTTCTTTAGCTTTGCTTGCTGTTTGAATAAAATACCAAGATCTGAAATTCTTAAATGAGAGAGAGTCTTCACATAGCTACATAATTATTTAACTACTCATTGATCTTCACTTATATCTTTTTGGAGTAGTTTGTCATTTACTCGTGTGTTTCACTTATATCCTATGAGTAAATGGTTGAATGATTTGAATGTCATAAATCTGAAATTATATATGTTTCATATGCCTTTCCCATGGGGAGTAATGCCTTCACATATAAGAAGTAGAGGTGGTAAATTTTTTGAAGGTTAACAAACATTGTATTGGTCACTTGAACAATTCATGAAAGAATATTGAAGGAAGAGAGATTTCACATATAAATATACTATCTTGGATATCCTCTATGATTGTGAGCCCCATTAATTATTTTCAAACCTGAGCAAATTAGTTGAAGTTGGACAAGGAAGACAACATCATGAGTTGTGCTTGGGTATATTTGTATAAGTTATATTGTTATGGATCCTCTAACATGTGGTGCTTGCTATTTAGAATCCTTTGCTAGCCAAAATATCTGTACTAAGCGGGAATACTGCTTGTGCATCCAAATCCTTGAATCAAGTTTCTTCCATGAGTGTCCACCATATCTACCTATATGCGGTATTTACCTGCCGTTCCAAGTAAATTTGCATGTGCCAAACTCTAAACCTTCAAATAATAATCTATTTTGTATGCCCGAATCGCTCATGTAGCGACTAGGGGCTGTCAGTATCTTCCATGCTAGGTGGGTTATTCTCATGATGAGTGGACTCCGCTCATCATTCACGAGAAAATGGCTGGTAACTGGGATGCCCAGTCCTATGATCAAAAGATCAAAAACAAAATTGCAAATAATTTAAACAAAACTCCCCCAGGAATGTTGATAGTTGGACGGCACCCGTTGTTTCGGACAAGCCGTGGAGTGTGAATGTTGGTGGAGGGGAGTAAAAACTTTACCTTTCTGCGTGGGAACCGCCTATAATGTATCTAGTATGGAAGATATTGGGAACTCTTGGTCGTTATGTTGACAATGAAAGCATACCTCTCAAAATTATTTTCATCTCTGTTTTTGCTTCGAGCTCTGGCACCTCTGCAAATCCCTGCTTCCCTCTGCGAAGGGCCTATCTTTTACTTTTATGCAAGAGTCAGTAGTATTCCTTCTCATTCCAACCTACTCTCTAGTTGGCAAGCATCATGTGGTGGGGAAAGATCTAAGCATATATGGCCATTCAAATATATTTGAGCATGAATTATTATTGTTGACATTACCCTTGAGGTAAAAGGTTGGGAGGCGAAACATTAAGCCCCTATCTTTCTCTGTGTTCGATGAATACTATTTGTTCTAAAAATATGCTTTGAGTGGTAGCAATCATGGAAGACTAAATGATAGTTGAGTATGTGAAGTTTGCGAAATCAAAACTCTGACATAGACTCTTCCTGAAAATAAGATGAATTGTAATTGTTTGATGACTAATAACACGGTTTGTTAGTTTTCAAGAAAGTTTATGATCTATACTTTAACATGTGAATAGTCTGTTACTTGATCATGCAAAGTTTCATGATATGAGATGCTATTATGACATATAATGATGCTAGAAAACGTGATTGAAATTATCATTGATCAAACTTGTGCACCTGCTAGCATTCACACTTCATAAATTCTTGCTTTTATCATTTACCTACTCGAGGACGAGCAGGAATCAAGCTCGGGGATGCTGATACGTCTCCAACATATCTATAATTTATGAAGTATTCATGCTATTATATTATCCATCTTGGATGTTTAATGGGCTTTACTATACACTTTTATATTATTTTTGGGACTAACCTATTAACCCAGAGCCCAGTGCCAGTTCCTGTTTTTTTCCTTGTTTCAGTGTTTCGCAGAAAAGGAATATCAAACGAAGTCCAAACGGAATGAAACCTTCAGAAGAGTTATTTTTGGAATGGAAGCAGTCCAGAAAACGGAATGATCCACTTGATGTATGTTTTGGTGATCAACTTGCGGGTTCCGCCCATGAACCTATGCATAGGGGTTGGCACACGTTTTCGTCTTGACTCTCCGGTAGAAATTTTGGGGCACTCTTTGAAGTACTTTGTGTTGGTTGAATAGATGAATATGAGATTGTGTGATGCATATCGTATAATCATGCCCACGGATACTTGAGGTGACATTGGAGTATCTAGGTGACATTAGGATTTTGGTTGATATGTGTCTTAAGGTGTTATTCTAGTACGAACTCTTGAATAGATCGATCCGAAAGAATAACTTTGAGGTGGTTTCGTACCCTACCATAATCTCTTCGTTTGTTCTCCACTATTAGTGGCTTTGGAGTGACTCTTTGTTGCATGTTGAGGGATAGTTATATGATCCAATTATGTTATTATTGTTGAGAGAACTTGCACTAGTGAAAATATGAACCCTAGGCCTTGTTTCATAGCATTGCAATACCGTTTACGCTCACTTTTATCATTAGTTACCTTGCTGTTTTTATATTTTCAGATTACCAAAACCTATATCTACCATCCATATTGCACTTGTATCACCATCTCTTCGCCGAACTAGTGCACCTATACAATTTACCATTGTATTGGGTGTGTTGGGGACACAAGAGACTCTTTGTTATTTGGTTGTAGGGTTGTTTGAGAGAGACCATCTCCATCCTACGCCTCCCACAGATTGATAAACCTTAGGTCATCCACTTGAGGGAAATTTGCTACCGTCCTACAAACCTCTGCACTTGGAGGCCCAACAACGTCTACAAGAAGATGGTTGTGTAGTAGACATCAACACACTCTCCCCGCTCATTGCTATGCTTCTCCTAGATAGATCTTGCGTGATCGTAGGAATTTTTTTGAATTACTACGTTCCCCAACAGTGGCATCCGAGCCAGGTCTATGCGTAGATGATATATGCATGAGTAGAACACAATGAGTTGTGGGCGATAATAGTCATACTGCTTACCACCAAGGTCTTACTTTGATTCAGCGGTATTTTTGGATGAAGCGGCCCGGACCAACATTACATGACCATGTTCATGAGACTGGTTCTACCGACGTGCTTCACACACAGGTGGTTGGCGGGTGTCTGTTTCTCCAACTTTAGTTGAATCGAGTTTGACTACGACCGGTCTTTGTTTAAGGTTAAAACAGCACACTTGACGAAAAATCGTTGTGGTTTTGATGCGTAGGTAAGAACGTTTCTTGCCAGAAGCCCGTAGCAGCCACGTAAAACTTGCAACAACAAAGTAGAGGACGTCTAACTTGTTTTTGCAGGGCATGCTGTGATGTGATATGGTCAAGACGTGATGAGATATAAATTGTTGTACTAGATGATCATGTTTTTGTAACCATTATCGACAACTGGCAGGAGCCTTATGGTTGTCGCTTTATTGTATGAAATGCAATCGCCATGTAATTGCTTTACTTTATCACTAAGTGGTAGCGATAGTCATAGACGCAATAGTTGGCGAGACGACAACGATACTACGATGGAGATCAAGGTGTCAAGCCGGTGACGATGGAGATCATGACGATGTTTTGGAGATGGAGATCAAAGGCAAAAGATGATGATGGCCATATCCTGTCACATATTTTGATTCCATGTGATGTTTATCTTTTATGCATCTTATTTTGCTTAGTATGGCAGTAGCATTATAAGATGATCCCTCACTAAATTTCAAGGTATAAGTGTTCTCCCTGAGTATGCACCGTTGCGAAAGTTCTTCGTGTTGAGACACCACGTGATGATCGGGTGTGATAAGCGTTGCGTTCACATACAACAGGTGCAAGCCAGTTTTGCACACGCAGAATACTCGGGTTAAACTTGACGAGCCTAGCATATGCAGATATGGCCTCGGAACACTGAGACCGAAAGGTCGAACGTGAATCATATAGTAGATATGATCAACATAGAGATGTTCACCATTGAAAACTACTCCATCTCACGTGATGATCGGACATGGTTTAGTTGATATGGATCACGTAATCATTTAGATGACTAGAGGGATGTCTATCTAAGTGGGAGTTCTTAAGTAATATGATTAATTGAACTTTAATTTATCATGAACTTAGTCCCGATAGTTTTTGCATATTGATGTTGTAGATCAATAGCTCGCGTATAGCTCCCCTGTTTTATTCTTGATATGTTCCTAGAGAAAACTAAGTCGAAAGATGATAGTAGCAATGATGCGGACTGGGTCCGTGGTCTGAGGATTATCCTCATTGCTGCACAGAAGAATTATGTCCTTCATGCACCGCTAGGTGACAGACCTATTGCAGGAGCAGATGCAGACATTATGAACGTTTGGAAAGCTCGGTATGATGACTACTTGACAGTTTAGTGCACCATGCTTTACGGCTTAGAACCGGGACTTCAAAAACGTTTTGAACACCACAGAGCATATAAGATGTTCCAAGAGTTGAAATTGGTATTTCAGACTCATGCCCGTGTCGAGAGGTATGAGACCTCTGACAAGTACTTTGCCTACAAGATGGAGGAGAATAGCTCAGCTAGTGAGCATGTGCTCCGAATGTCTGGGTACTACAATCGCTTGAATCAAGTGGGAGTTAATCTTCTAGATAAGATAGTGATTGACAGAATTCTCTAGTCACTATCACCAAGTTACTAGAACTTCGTGATGAACTCTAATATGCAAGGGATAACAAAAACAATTCCCAAGCTCTTCATGATGCTAAAATCGGCAAAGGTAGAAATCAAGAAAAGCATCAAGTGTTGATGGTTGACAAGACCACCAGTTTCAAGTAAAAGGGCAAGGGAAAGAAAGGGAACTTCAAGAAAAATGGCAAGCAAGTTGCCACTCCCATGAAGAAGCCCAAAGCTAGACCCAAGCCTGAAACTGAGTGCTTCTACTGCAAAGGAAATGGTCACTGAAAGCGGAACTGCCCCTAGATACTTGGCGGATAAGAAGGGTGGCAAAGTGAACAAAAGGTATATTTGATATACATGTTATTGATGTGTACTTTACTACTGTTTATGGCAACCCCTCGGTATTTGATACTAGTTCAGTTGCTAAGACTAGTAACTCGAAACAGGAGTTGCAAAATAAACAGAGACTAGTTAAGGGCGAGGTGACGATATGTGTTGGAAGTGATTCCAAAGTTGATAAGATCACCATCGCACACTCCCTCTACCTTCGGGATTAGTGTTGAACCTAAATAAATGTTATTTGGTGTTTGCGTTGAGCATGAATATGATTGGATCATGTTTATTGCAATACAGTTATTCATTTAAGTCAGAGAATAATTCTTGTTCTGTTTACATGAATAAAACCTTCTATGGTCATACACCCAATGTAAATGGTTTATTGAATCTCGATCGTAGTGATACACATATTCATAATATTGATGCCAAAAGATGCAAAGTTGATAATGATAGTGCAACATATTTGTGGCACTGCCGTTTAGGTCATATTGGTGTAACGTGCATGAAGAAACTCCATGCGGATGGACTTTTGGAATCACTTGATTATGAATCATTTGATGCTTGCGAACCATGCCTCATGGGCAAGATGACTAAAACTCTGTTCTCCGGACCAATGGAGCAAGCAACTGACTTATTGGAAATAATACATACCGATGTATGCGGTCCAATGAGTGTTGAGGCTCGCGGTGGGTATCGTTATTTTCTGACATTCACAGATGATTTGAGCAGATATGGGTATATCTACTTGATGAAACATAAGTCTAAAACATTTGAAAAGTTCAAAGAATTTTCAGAGTGAAGTGGAAAATCATCGTAACAAGAAAATTAAGTTTCTACGATCTGATCGCGGAGGCGAATATTTGAGTTACGAGTTTGGCCTTCATTTAAAACAATGTGGAATAGTTTCACAACTCACGCCACCTGGAACACCACAACGTAATGGTGTGTCTGAACATTACCGATTTATCACTACCTTTTGGGGTTAGGCATTAGAGACAGTTGCATTCACGTTAAATAGGGCACCATCTAAATCCGTTGAGACGAGACCATATGAACTGTGGTTTGGCAAGAAACCTAAGCTGTCGTTTCTTAAAGTTTGGGGTTGCGATGCTTATGTGAAAAAGCTTCAAACTCATAAGCTCGAACCCAAATCGGAGAAATGTGTCTTCATAGGATACCCAAAGGAGACTGTTGGGTACGCCTTCTATCACAGATCCGAAGGCAAGATATTCGTTTCTAAGAATCGATCCTTTCTAGACAAGGAGTTTCTCTCGAAAGAAGTGAGTGGGAGGAAAGTAGAACTTGGTGAGGTAATTGTACCTTCTCCCGAATTGGAAATTAGTTCATCACAGAGATCAGTTCCAGTGATGCCTACACCAATTAGTGAGGAAGTTAATGATGATGATCATGAAACTTCAGATCAAGTTACTATCGAACCTCGTAGGTCAACCAGAGTACATTCCGCACCAGAGTAGTACGGTAATCCTGTTCTGGAAGTCATGTTACTAGACATGACGAAACTACGAACTATGAGGAAGCGATGATGAGCCCAGATTCCGCGAAATGGCTTAAGGCCATGAAATCTGAGATAGGATCCATGTATGAGAACATAGTATGGACTTTGATTGACTTGCCCGATGATCGGTGAGCCATTGAGAATAAATGGATCTTCAAGAGAGACGGACGATGATGGTAGTATTACTATCTACAAAGCTCGAATTGTTGCAAAAATGTTTTGGACAAGTTCAAGGTGTTGACTACGATGAGATTTTCTCACTTGTATCGATGCTTAAAAGTCTGTCCGAATCATGTTAGCAATTTCCGCATTTTATGAAATTTGGCAAATGGATGTCAAAACTGCATTCCTTAATGGATTTCTTAAAGAAGAGTTGTATATTATACAACAAGAAGGTTTTGTCAATCCTAAAGGTGCTAACAAAGTGTGCAAGCTCCAGCGATCCATCTATGGACTGGTGCAAGCATCTCGGAGTTGGAATATAAGCTTTGATGAGTTGATCAAAGCATATAGTTTTATACAGACTTGCGGTGAAGCTTGTATTTACAAGAAAGTGAGTGGGAGCACTACAGCATTTCTGATAAGTATATGTGAATGACATATTGTTGATCGGAAATAATGTAGAATTTTCTGGAAAGCATAAAGGAGTGTTTGAAATGAGTGTTTCAAAGAAAGACCTCGGTGAAGCTTCTTACATATTGAGCATCAAGATCTATAGAGATAGATCAAGACGCTTGATAAATTTTTTCAATGAGTACATACCTTGACAAGTTTTTGAAGTAGTTCAAAATAGAACAGTCAAAGAAGGAGTTCTTGCCTGTGTTGCAAGGTGTGAAGTTGAGTAAAGACTCAAAACCCGACCACGGCAGAAAATAGAAAGAGAATGAAAAGACATTCCCTATGCCTCAGTCATAGGTTCTATAAAGTATGTTATGCTGTGTACCAGACCTATTGTGTACCTCACCATGAGTTTGGCAAGAGGGTACAATAGTGATCCAGGAGTGGATCATTGGACAGCGGTCAAAATTATCCTTAGTGGAATAAGGAAATGTTTCTCGGTTATGGAGGTCACAAAGAGTTCGTCGTAAAGAGTTACGTCGATGCAAGCTTTGACACCGATTTGGATGACTCTAAGTCTTGATCTAGATACATATTGAAAGTAGGAGCAATTAGCTAGAGTAGCTCCGTGCAGAGTATTGTAGGCATAGAAATTTGCAAAATACATACGGATCTGAATGTTGCAGACCCATAGACTAAAATTTCTCTCACAGGAAAAACATGATCATACCTTATTACTCTTGGGTGTTAATCACATAGCGATGTGAACTACTCACTCCTTCCATCTATATAGGGCCTAATGCGTTTTTAAGACCGCCTTTGACTATTGACAAGATTAATATTATATGACATGCACAATGTTAAAATTATATCATTGAAAGCTCCTTTCACACACGAATTTAATGGTGTGCTTTGTGTAAGTTGCATGTCATATATTATTGCTCTAATATTTGGTCAAAGTTAGCCTCGAAAAACGCATTAGGCCCTATATAGATGGAAGGAGGGAGTAGATTATTGACTCTAGTAAACCTTTTGAGTGTTGGTCACATGGCGATGTGAACTATGGGTGTTAATCACATAAAGATGTGAACTTGGTGTTAAATCACATGGCGATATGAACTAGATTATTGACTCTAGTGCAAGTGGGAGACTGAAGGAAATATGCCCTAGAGGCAATAATAAAGTTGTTATTTATATTTCCTTATATCATGATAAATGTTTATTATTCATGCTAGAATTGTATTAATCAGAAACTTAGTACATGTGTGAATACATAGACAAAACAGAGTGTCCCTAGTATGCCTCTACTTGACTAGCTCGTTAATCAAAGACGGTTAAGTTTCCTAACCATGGACATGTGTTGTCATTTGATGAACGGGATCACATCATTAGAGAATGATGTGATGGACAAGACCCATCCGTTAGCTTAGCATTATGATCATTAAGTTTATTGCTATTACTTTCTTCATGACTTATACATATTCCTCTGACTATGAGATTATGCAACTCCCGAATACCGGAGGAACACCTTGTATGCTATCAAACGTCGCAACGTAACTGGGTGATTATAAAGATGCTCTATAGGTGTCTCCGATGGTGTTTGTTGAGTTAGCATAGATCGAGATTAGGATTTGTCACTCCGTGTATCGGAGAGGTATCTCTGGGCCCTCTGCGTAATGCACATCACTATAAGCATTGCAAGCAATGTGACTAATGAGTTAGTTGCGGGATGATGCATTACGGAACGAGTAAAGAGACTTGCCGGTAACGAGATTGAACTAGGTATGATGATACCGACGATCGAATCTCAGGCAAGTAACATACGACGACAAAGGGAATGACGTATGTTGTTATGCGGTTTGACCGATAAAGATATTCGTAGAATATGTAAGAGCCAATATGAGCATCCAGGTTCCGCTATTGGTTATTGACCGGAGATGTGTCTCAGTCATGTCTACATAGTTCTCGAACCCGTAGGGTCCGCATGCTTAACGTTCGATGACGATTTGTATTATGAGTTATGTGATTTGATGACCGAAGTTTGTTCGGAGTCCCAGATGAGATAACGGACATGACGAGGAGTCTCGAAATGGTCGAGAGGTGAAGATTCATATATTGGAAGGCTATATTCGAACATTGGAATGGTTCCGAGTGATTCGGGTATTTTTCGGAGTACCGGAGAGTTAGGGGAATTCGCCGAGGAAGTTAATGGGCCTTATTGGGCTTTAGTGGAGAGAGGGAAGAAGGGCCAAGGTGGCACGCGCCTTCCCCCTGCCCAAACCGAATTGGACAAGGGGTGGGGGCGCGGCCCCTCCTTTCCTTCTCTCTCTCCCTCCTTTCCTTCTTTCCCACTCCGAAAAGGAAAGGGAATCCTACTAGGACTTGGGAGTCCTAGTAGGACTCCCTACACTTGGCGGGCCCCTAGGAGGGCCGGCCTCTCTCCCTCCCTCCTTTATATATGTGGGGAGTGGGCACCCCAAAGGCACCCTAAGATTTGTCTTAGCCGTGTGCGGCGCTCCCCTCCACAGTTACACACCTCAGTCATATCGTCGTAGTGCTTAGGCGAAGCCCTGCGCCGGTAACATCATCATCACCGTCGCCACGCCATCGTGCTGACGGAACTCTCCCTCGTCCTCAACTGGATCAAGAGCTCGAGGGACGTGAACGTGTGCTGAACACGGAGGTGCCGTACGTTCGGTGCTTGGATCGGTTGGATCGTGAAGATGTTCGACTATATCAACCGCGTTACTAAACGCTTCCGCTTTCGGTCTACGAGGGTACGTGAACACACTCTCCCCGCTCGTTGCTATGCTTCTACTAGATAGATCTTGCGTGATCGTAAGAAATTTTTGAAATACTACATTCCCCAACAGCACCGCCACTGATAAGCACCCATTTGAAAAGCTGTACGGAATAGTAAGCATACATTTTTTCATTTTTATTATCAAAGCCTTCAGGCGGTTTTTATTCATATAGAAAAAATTCTTGCATTGTTTGTGATGTCAACCATAAGAAATGCACAAGGCTCCTATTCCCAAGCAGAAGAACTAGAGTTCTCCGACTAACTAACACATTGCCATCATATTGGCTTCCTTAGGACAAAATTCAAAGGAACTATCACTACACTCATAACAGAGAAAAAAAGAACCGTCCTAGATCACCGCCGCATGCCCTAGTGAATGTCCACCCATTCTTGGTGAAATTCATAACTTTCATACAATCGAAATTTACCACCAGCCTGTTGCACCCCATAGAGAAAGGCCATCCAGCGGAGCCATCGCCTGTGCCGTCGTCGCATCGCTAGCAACATCAAGTGTTCGATTGGAAGGGGCCACAAAGTAGCCCAATTATCTATAAGGACAACCCACTACCCCAATGTTACTCTCCATATCAAAAGCCGCATCTACATTAAGTTTGACCAAATCCTCCATTGATCGAGTCCACCCATGCCTAACAATAGAAGCACTGTTCTTCCTCGCCCTCGAGGAGTTTCTAGCAAATGTAGAGTTGTCGCTTTTGTAGTTGCGAAAAGTAGTTTTTTAGCTTTATGGGAAAAATAACCAAGTGTGCTCTTACGGGCTTCCAGTCCATAAGGCGCACATGGAACACAATAAGCCTATACATGCCTCCTGGGCTCTCTGGCCTACACGAGGCCCGTGTCCTTTACTCACCATGGAAAACAACAACATTTGCGCCGCTAGAACTATATATCGCTCATACAGACTCCTATTACGCCTCTCCTTTGGCGTCCGCACGTATGGGCCAACCCATTAGCGCATTTTGCTGCTAGGTCGTTGCGTTCATTCGCTCGCTCGGTCATCGCTGTAGATTGGTTGTTCTTCTTATTATTTGTTGTACATTGATTGGACTGGACTAGTTTTAATTTTTTTGTGCGTTTTTCTTTCACTATTTTCATTTGATTTTTATTTACTTTCTTTTTCTGAGTGTTTCTTTTTTCCTTTGATTGTTTGTCTTTTGTTTTTATTTTTTCCTTCTGTTTTCATCAATTTCTTCAAATATATGTTTTGATGTCTATTTTTTCGCACACATTATACATTTTTCATATACACAAGATACATTTTGTTATACATGTTTAATTTATTGAAAGACATGGTTAAGATCATTTTCAAATATATGTTTTGATGTCTACATTTCTATTTCTTCTTCATTTTTCTTATAAACAAGAAACATTTTTATGTAAGTAAAAAAATTGAATACATGATTAATATTTTTCAAACACATGCTTTTGAAAATTATTTTTGAATACATGTTAAAAAATTATAAATAAAAGACGAGATTTTTTTTGGAATGATATCCATATTTTTCTAAACTACGCTGTGCAATTATTTTACACTGTTTTACACTTTTTAAATACATGATTAACGTTTTTTTCTCAAATATGAGTTTTGATGTCTACTTTTTTCATACATGTTGTACATTTTTAGTATACATCAGAGAAATTTTTTGCATACACGTTTAGCAATTTTTAAATACATGATTAAGATTTTTTTTCACCTACAATGATTGACTTTTTTTCAAATACATTTTGATATCTTTTTTGGCATAAGAGATGCCTACTTGTTTTGTACACATTGTATACATCTGAAACATCTATTTTATACATTTAAATTTTTTCAAATATATGATTAGCATTTGTTTGAACACATGCTTTTGAACATTTTTTTCAAATATGTGTTAAACATTTTTTTAAGTACGTATTGAAACTAAGAAAATTCAGATGCTATCATTTTTTTCTTAAAGTTGCTCCAAAATTTTGTAACATTGCATGAACATTACTCCAAAACTGAAGTAAGCTTTTTGGAATATATGTATTTTATATCATTTTAAAAATACTGCATAACCAAAATTAAAAAGGAAATATAAAAAGAACAAGAAAAAACGATTTTTTTATGGAAAGGCCTTCCAGGCTAGCTTTATTACTCAATAAGACTTACATCATCCGCTAGAACAAGTTTTAATTTTTTTTTTCTTGGGTGTTTTAACAAGAAAAAACGATTGATTGGACGAACGAACGAAAAACAAATGGAAGACCCCGCAAAACAGAAGCAAATCGTACGAACAGTACTACTGGGCCGGACTATTACCACGTCGCTTCAGGCGGGGCGACGACGGGCTGTATCGCTCGAAGCCCATGTAGTCGCTCGGTCAGCCGCGGGCTGGTCTATTCGGTCCGCCGCCGCACGAAGCGGCGGGCGTTTCCTCCGGTCGAGAGGATTCGCGACTGCAAACGCTTTCGTCCCGTGCGTGCAGCAGATGCGCCGCCCACGGGAAACCAACCTCCTCCCGGCCGCCGGCGAAACACCATCTCGGTGCGGGTTTGCAGAGAGGCGGCGAGAGAGGGACGTTGGTTCATCGGCACGGAGGCGATTGGGGTACGGCCGCTGTACGTCGTCCAGATGAAAACTATTCTCTTTCTTTTCTCGAATGTACTTTATATAAGACGGTACGTTCTGCAATCCCTGTTTGTATATTTGGCTGAAGCCTTTTCTGCCTCAGTCCTTGTACGTTACACAGATAAGAACAACATATTTGCCATGTTGTGCAAGAGATCCCACTAGGCTATTTCTTCCATATGTAATTACCTCCCTGTTAGTACACGCAGCCCCGGTATCATACTCCCTTCGTTTCATAATGTAGTGCATATAGATTTTTGAAAAGTCAAACGTCGCAAATTTTGACTAAATTTGTAGGGAAAAACTTTTACATCTAGAATGCCAAATCTATATCATTAGATTCTTGATGTAGTTTCATATTTATTATAATTGATATTGTAGATATAAATAGTTTCCTTTATAAACTTGTTAAAGATTTCAAAGTTTGACTTTTCAAAAAGTATATGCGCACTACATTATGGAAGGGGGGAGTAACATTTATCCCCCAACAAGTATGCATGGACCGTATGAAGCATGGGTTAAACATGCTAATCTGAAGCTTCAAAATTGGTCTTGTCTGCAATGTTTTCACTGAAACCAAATTGCATTCTGTAGTCCAATGACATGTATGAGCGTAAAACTATTGTTTTGTTTTATTGGCTTCATCATGGACTTTTGGAAGGAAACCAAATACTGGCCGGTCTGTTTTGCCAAACGTCTGGGAAGCCATTTGGCTCCAGCCCAAATGGACGCCTATCTTTTCTGCCAAATTGTTGGCAGGTACTATGGGCTATGGCTACAATCCAAACAACCAAAGATTCCTACTCCCTCCGTCCCATAATGTAAAACATTTTTTAACTAATATTTTGGCCATCGCCAAAAATTTGGTGGCTAGAAGGGGCTCAGTCCGAGCATATCCCTGGAGCAGTGGGTTCTGCCTTCGATTTGGTCGCTGCCTTGTAATTTCATACGAGTGCTGGTAGGCAGACGACATTTTTCGGCCGAATTTTGTACGAAACAAAGGCCAAAGTGCTCTAACCTTTTTGATTAACTTGCCAAAAAAAGTGCAGCAGTTTCGATCTAACCAGTGATCGCACGAACGGTTGAACATAGTACTGCCCGGTACTGCTACACGCAAAAGGTGCGTCGTCGGTCGTCCAAAGCACTGGAGTGAAGTACAAGAACTGGGGCCTTTTTTCCTCCCTGGGACTTCGCATCTTTGAAATATTCTCTTGTTTCTCCCAAAACAAAAGTGAAAAAGGCCAGTAGTATGTCCTCTTTTCCGGGCGGCTAGGCCAACTCCACCGCACGACCCCAAACGGACGTCCGGTTTGGTCGGATTTTTCCCTTTAAGGCGGCGTTGGGTTCGCCCATGTCCGCGTCTGTCCGATGGGTCGTGGGTGCGCCCAGCGCGCGGCCGCACCCCAAATCTTGTCTGTGTTGGCGTGTTTAAAAAAACATAAAAACTTAAATAAAATGACTTAAAAAGTAAATAAACGTAGTTTAAAAAACTTAAAACTTAAGTTAGGGTCCATGGCCACAAAACGGCCCAGTTTCACGTCTAACTTGACATAATTAAACATAAAAAAGAAAATAAAAGACGGCCGCCGCCAGCGCGCTCCTGCCCGTGCCCGTCGATGCCGTTGCCGTCGCCGTCTTCAGTGGCCGGCGGCGTCGTCGTCGCTGACGAGGTCGACGTAGGCCGGCGGCGTCCAGAGGTGGGCCGGCGGTGCGTGGTAGACGCGGGCAGGCTGGACGGCGGGAGGTGCCTACACCACCTCCTCCCGTGGCGACGCCTCCCGCTCCGGTGATCGCGGCGGAGTGGCGCACCAGTTCATGCCCACGGCGACGGCCATCTCCGGAGCAGTGCAGGACCAGCCCCACCCCTGGCCCACCAGGCCCGGGTGGAACGCGGCCACCGGCTCCTCCTCCATCGTCTCCTCCGCGACCACCATCTCCAGCTCGGGGATGGCTACCTCGCCGGCGGCGGAGCGGGCCATCATCTCCTCCAGGCCCTCCTATTCACGCTCATCGTGCGTGCACATGGAGTCTTCCATGACACGCGCCATGAGACGGGCCTCATCCTCCTCTGCCATGCGAGGAGGTGGTGGTGGAGACGGCGAAGGCGACGGCGTGGGCGTGAGGCCGCGCACCCGCCTACGCCCGCGCTCCCGACATGGCCTCCGTGGCCCAGACGCCGTGCCGACGAAGAAGGAGGCACGTCGCACGTCGTGCTCGTCCTTGAGCCAGGTGTCCCAGAGGGCGGAGTCCGGGGCGTACCTGTCGTCGCAGTACAGGTCATCGGGGAGGAGGCGGTGGCGGCGCTTGATCTCTTCACGGCACGCATGGCCGCTCGCCGGGACCGGCGGGATCGGCACACGGTCGGCGGACAAGTGCCAATTGTTGGGGAGGTGGACGTCGCTCCAAGGGAGCGACGTCCTCGTCTCCCAATAACGGCGGCACACCGACGCGCAGAAGTAATGCCGGTCGCGCTCGCCGGCAGACGTGGGGGCGATGGAGAACGCGGGCGGCGCGGGGGCCCGACGTGGTGGTGATGCGGGCTCCTCCTTCTTCATGGAGCCGGCGCGGCGCCCCGACGAGGAGCCGGCCTCGCGGTCGTGCTTCCCCTTGCGGCCTGGGTTCCAGAAGCCCATGGCTTCGAGGTGGCTGGCCGGCGAGCTCGAGGACGGGGGAGGGCTAGGGTTTCGCTGTGTCGGGTTTCGAGGAGGCCGCGGGATGGAGCGGGGCAGTATGGACGACGACCGGTCCACGGGTTTCCCATTTAAGAAGGACGGCGACCTTCCACTGGGCCGATGACAGGTGGGGCCGGCCGCCCATGCGCATTGATGTTGGCGGGCGGGAGGTAGGTGGCCGCCCCGCCACGCGGCCAGACACGGACGAGCGGCGCGTCTGTTCGGTGTCCGCGGCGACCCAAACCCGGCGCAAGTTTTTGCGCTCGAAATGGATCGACCCGGACACAAAACGGATCAGATGGGTCCGGGCCGTCGCGCGCTGGACCACCTCGTTTGTCCGTTTTACCCTAAACGGACAGGGCCGGACAGAATAGGGTCGCGCGGTGGAGTTGGCCTTAGATTCGTCGTCTCATTGCCTTTTTTTATCAGGGCATGCCCATGTCGTCTCATTGCCTTTTTTTTATCAGGGCATGCCATGCACTGGTCAGTACTTTGTTGCGGCCGGCTGCCTGATGAGTGATCTGATGACCCTGCTGCCGACTGCAATGCCTTTACATCTGGGCTGGCTCTAAAGCTGCACGTAGCGCACTAGCTACTCTAGTTAGATGGTACTCCATGTTGCTGCTTAAGATTTCTCTCGCAATAACCTATTCCTGCTATGATTCCGTTAGAACCGGGTGATCTAGCGGTCTCTCCAAATGGCCGACATACAAGCAGGTCAACCAGGATTAACTCCAATTCCAGTCAAATAAAACAAAGTGGCCAGATACTCATACTGTCATACTCATACGCAATGCACCTGAGCGATGATATAGTTTTCTCTTCCTCTTTTCCATATCACCAGAGAAGCAGGCTGAATACTGTACACTGTAGCTAACAGCCAACTTAAGCAGTCAAGTTCAGGTTTGCATTTACAAAAACAGAGACAAAACATACCAACAGTGTAGAAGAACAGTACAAACACAGAGTTCTTAGTGAAAGACGAGACCACCGACAACACATCACTTGTAGTAAAACGGACAAATGGCTGTAGCAGTTAACTACCAAAGTTAGCAGATAAGTTGAACGGGTATCAATCAGCTTACAGAACACAGACTGCAGCAAGAGCTGTACTAACACTGTAACACACACAGTAGTTCTTAATCTTAATCTTATTGCAAGATGTGATCAGTCAAGCCTCCGCGAAGAACGTCAACACTTAATTTCTTAATTATCCAGACACTTTGCTATACACACAAACAAACAACCAAAGGTCACCTGCTTTCAGAAGTTGACAGCCCGCTAACTGTACCGCGCCAAGATTGAGACGACGTACGTACGTACTCCGTTGCCACCGCGTAGGCGTACGTAGGGCTAGCAAGCCTGAACGCTAGCTAGTTGTGGCTTCCTCCACCGCCGCCGCGCCCTTCCCTCGGAGTGGTCGGCGGCCGCGGCCTCCTCACCGCCCTCACGCGCATGATCACCTCCCGCATGTAGAACCCCTACACAAATCGCGTACGTGCGTGGCCAAGAGCGTCTTCGTCAATTAGGAATGATCCAGAAATGAGAAATGCTTACCAAAAAACATGAAAACTACTTACTCTGCCAGTGGTGGTCTTGGAGATCTCCCTGGTCCCGATGTCCGCCGCCTCGCCTGCTTCTTCCCGTGACGAGTTAAGAGACGCGGCAGGAGCGGCGCTCGGCCTTGTGCCGCCGCCGCCGAACCAGTCGGCCATACCCATGCACCACGCGTAGGCACGGACGAGGTACCGCAGCAGCACCGAGCACGGGTGCACGAAGAGCGACGGCGACTCCTCGCCGGAGCTCCTCTCCGTCTCCTTGTCCTTCTCCTCCCCCGCCTCCTCCTTGCGCTGGTCGGTGAGCTCTTCAGACTTGTCCACCTCCACCTCCGCCACCGCCACCGCCACCGCCACCGCCACCGCCACCGCCTCCGCCTTGCGCTGGTCGGTCAGCTCTTCAGACTTGTCCTCCTTCTCGTCCTCCTTGCGCTGGTCCGTTGGCTCTTTGAGGTTGTCTCCCTCCTCCCGCCGCTCCTCCTCCTTACTCTGATCCGTTGGCTCTTTGAGGTTGTCTCCTTCCTCCTCCTTGCGCTGATCCGCGGGTTCTTCAGGCTTGCCCGCCCCCGCCTCCGCCTCCTTGCGCTGATCCGTCGGTTCTCCCTCCACATCTACCTCCAGCTCCTTGTGCTGGTCCATTGCTCCTCCGCTTCTTCCTATGCGCGCCGCTCTACGGGCTTCTGGAGGGGGGAGGGGGTGTTTGTGTGCGGTGTGGTCTACTGTTTCGCTTTCTTGAACTTTATTCTCCTATCTTTTTCCTTGAGGAGAGGATGGATTGGGTGCCGTTGATGCGTTCGAGGGCAGTAACTCCCCTCTGTCGCCGATTCATTTCAGACAGGCCCCTATTTATTGCCATGGAACTGGAGCAGGTGAGGCGAGGCTGGGATATATCTTGTCTTCCAGGAATGCCCCTCGAGGGTTTGAACCAGTTTCGTAGACTGGATTTATGTCAATGCGACTCCGTGTGCATGACCTGATTTATGGCCAGAGCAGTACGTGTACGCAGGCCTCTGAATGCTACTCAACGTGTGTAGTAGACTAGTAGTACGTGTACTGTGTCTTCATCTAGCGTACCGATCGATCTCACGTGTTGATGCAAGCAGAAGAAAAGTCTTGCTAGGTCTCCAGTCAATTCAACTGAAACTTTGTTAAGTCTCATTTGATACTATTTTTATGAGATCTTATATTAAGATGCATGTAATTTTTTTTAGTTTTTTTACATGTAGTGTTATTTTACTGAGACTTGGTTAGATCTCGGACCAAGCCACACCCGTAGAAGAAGGGTAGGGCGGTAAAAGGTTGTGAAGTCGTCGTGAAAAACCGTGTGCCGGATCGGAGGGGTGGTCAGCTGAGGGCATGGGAGACCGGGAGGAGGCCCTAGCCAGCCACCACCTGCTGCCGCACCACGAAAGAAAATTTAATCCGGAGAATGTCGATCGATGCCGAGGACAAAAGCACCAAACAAGCTGCGAGGCATTGAAGAATCCTCCTCGGTTCACCTACCCAGGTTTACTTTGCATACCCGCCCACCTCGCGTCATTCAAGATAAACGCTGTTCTCTCGATCGGATTTAAGTAAGATTCCAGGCGTAGAGATTGTGTCCTCTTGTCACCTCAGGAAATTCTCTTCTTTTGTGGTAGTAGGAAGTAGGGTTTGGTGGCGAGATCGAATTCGAATCGCGCGTGTTCATCCCTGCCGACGTCCGTGTGAAGATGTTCATAGAGACCAGAGTCTCCACAATGCGGGCGGGGTGCTGTAGAATGAGGATTTCTTGTAGATCCATTTGTGGTGCAATTCGGGCCGTCTCTTTCATTTTGATTTGAAAGCGTCGAAGGTGACGGTGAGGTACTAGTGTGATAGTCGCGGAATTGATCAAGACTGTCTTTGCCCGGAGGGAACTGGTAATAAGTACTTCCTCTGTCCTAAAATAAGTGTCTTGAGCTTAATATAAATTTATATTAAAGCTAATACAAAACTGAGACACTTATTTTGAGACGGAAGGAGTATGCATTAACGTACATGGTTTTTGTAGATGACCGGCCAACATCTCCGCTTAACTAATACGAGTACTGTTATTTCACAACACTGGGATTAATTCCCTAACACATCTCTGAAGCTCCGCTTAACACGTGCTCCCTCTGTTTTTTTCTTTTTTGAAAGAGGTTAAACCCTTTGCCTCTGTATCAATCGATGCGTACACGTGCTTCCTTTGTAGGAAATATAAAAGCGTTTAGATCAAACGTGAAATATAAGAATGTTTGGATCACACGCTAACACTCTTGTATTTTTTTACGAAGAGAGTACAAGTATGAAAGAAAAGAAAAATACTCCGGAGAATGTCCATCGATGCCGAGGACGAAAGTACGAAACAAGCTGCGAAGCATTGAAGAATCGTCGTCGACCATCCTGAAGATGCACCAACTCTTGCCCAGGTTTGTACCTGCCCACTTGCGCCATTGAAGATAAACGCTGTTCTCTCGTATTTAAGTAAGATTCCACGCGCAAAGCGCCTGAATTGTCACCTCAAGAAATTGAAGACCCTTCTTTTTTGTGGAGTTTGGCGCCTAGATCGAAATGGAATCACCCTTGGTTCCTGCCGACGTCGGTGGAGGTATTTTTGTAGTAGGTACTGTGGTGAAAAATGGAGATTTCTTGCATTTGTGGGAAGAGATTTGTTGCATTTGTGGGAATTGCATTGCGGAATGTCCATTCCATTTTGAAATGGTCGAAGGTGTCGGTGTTGGCAGCATAATAGTCCCGGAGTATTGATGAAGATTGTTTGTTTTTGCCCGGAGGGAGCTGGCGGGTGATGACCTGTGTAAGCGTGCATTAACGTGCATGGTTTCTGTTGCTAGCTGCTGCTGACCGGTCAACATCTCCTTCTTATTTCAGCATTAACGTGTGTAGTGTTATTTCAGCGGTAGTACTGGGATTCCTTCCACATTTTCCTACTGCTAGTAGTCAGAATGATATTCTTGACCCCCAATCAGCAAAAAAAGTTTGATTCTCAAGTATAGGTAATGAGAAATATATAAAGTTACCTTTAAGGTGGATGTTGTAAAAACCTACGACAAAGTTAAATGACCATCTTGCAGCATGTAATGTATGCGTATGAAAGGCTTCCCACAAAATGGTGTCAATGGATTGGCTCATTTCTCATAGGGGGCGCTGTGGGTGTCAAGGTAAACAATGACATCGACCACTATTTTTCCAAACACGAAAGTGATTGTGACTGGGGGAGCCTCTGCCACCTTTTTTTTCAACATTGTTAACGATCTTCTAATAGTTCTCATTAGTTGACCCACGAAAGCGGGGAATGTTGTGGGCTTAATTCCTCATATTGTCATCGGTTGGGTTCGATACATTTGTATGCTGATGACACCATTATCTTCATGAAGCACGACATTGAAAAGCAAAAATATAACTTATTCTTTGTTTATTCAAGCAGCGATCTAGTTTTAAGATTAACTTTCACGAAAAGGAACTCCTCTGCTTTGGAAAGACCAAAGAAGAAGAGGAAAAATGAGTACAGACAACTATTTGCTTGTGAGTATGGCTCTTTCCCTTATTGTATTCCAATGCATTTTCATAAACTTCTTAATAAGGAATGGAAAGGCATTAAAGATCGCTTTAAGAAAAAGCCGGATTGTTGAGTGAGTAAGCTTATGCCTTATGGCGTATGGCTTACCCTAATCGATGTTCGTTCTCACAAGTTACCTATGTTCACGTTATCTATTTCTTTGAAATACCTAAGGGGGTAAGGAAAAGTTTGGATTACCGCAGATCCACTTTTTTCTGATAGTCTAATGAACATAAACATAAACACATCCTAATGAGGTGAGATGCGATATGTCGTCCTAAGACCAAAAAGGTCTTGGAGTGGAAGACCTCGAGATAAAAAAAAAGTGTGTGTTGAGCAAATGGCTATACAAGATACTTTTCCAGAAGGGAGTTTGGCAAGAATTACTTAGAAATAAGTATCTTCATTTGAAAACACTCTCTAAGGTTCAGGCAAAACCAATGAACACGCTCTTCTGGAAAGGCTTCATGAGGGTCAAAAATGGCTTTCTCCATAGAGGGACGTTCGTGGTGGGTAATGACCTAATTAACTACTAGGTTCTAAGAAGATACATGTCTAGGGGACACGCCACTAGCCATGCAATATCGATGGCCCTATCATATTGTGCACCAGAAAGATTCTCTATTGCCTCAGTGATAGGCTACGTACCGTTGAATGTTGCCTTTCGAAGACCATCGACGAGATCAAATGGACAGACTGCTTAAGTCTTGTGGAAAGACTCGTGATGGTCAATCCATCACATGAATCAGACATATTCCTTTGGAAGTTGACTACTTCTGGTGTCTTCACGGTCAAATCCATGTTTTTTGACCTATAATCAATGATGGGCACCCTTTACACCAAGAATATATTTGGAAAATGAAAGTCTGATTGAAAATAAATAAAAAACTTCATGTGGTATTTAGATCGCAAGATCATTTCGAAAAAAAGTAATCTGAAAAAAAAGGAAATGGCAATGATGAACTAAGTGTTGCTTCTGTGGCAATGAGGAATCGATTCAACATTTATTCCTTCACTGCTCACTTGCCAAGCTACTTTGGCGATCTGTCCATATAGCCTTTAATCTACGTGCACCCACGGGTAGTAGCAATATATTCGAAAACTGGTTAGTGGGATGCATCCCAAGTTGAAGTAGTAGATTTGTGTGGGGATTTGCGCTTTATTTTGGGCCATTTGAGACACTCGTTCTATGTTTATCTTCCGAAATATCAGCTGGATTCATGAGGCTCATTTTCCTACAATTCTGTTTTTGATTTTCACTTGGGAAGCATGTGTGGAAGTTTTTTGTTGAATTTTATTGTAGCTGGATAATGAACTTAGAAATAATCAACAACAAAATGTGTGCATCACTGAGGCTGGGACATTACCCTCTTTTTTTAAAAAAAACAACTCTTCTAATACAAGAAAATCATCAGATAATTTCACACTAACTTTGGCATACATAAATGTTATGTTCTGTCTCATGTGCAAAAAAGTTTAGTAACCAAAGACAAGACTTTTAAGTTCTCTCATTTTGTCCAAAACACAAAAATGCATGTTTTGACATGAAAATTTGCAGTAATGGTAAAAACTCAAACATGGAGGTCCTTTTTGGTATTTCTTGGCACTTTAAAGCATTGATGAACACAAAATATCGGAGCGTATCTTTCGTTTGGCAATCGTCGAACGTGACAGTGGTACTATAATACTCACGGTATGCATGGTGCGTGACAGTCTTTGCCCGGAGGGAACTGGTGAGTGATGACATGTGCAAGTGAGCATCAATGCATGTGCTTTTCTTGTTTGGTTGTTCCTTTGCGGGGAAATGTACGTATTTGGTTTCAGTTGCTGCTTACCTTTCAACATCACTTCTTAATCAGAGAAGTACTGGGATTAGCTCTCTAAAAACGCACTTACCCACTCCAAACCCACACTTTGTCCATCTTCACTTGTCGTGTTTTGTAGCTGGAGATTCCGGGGATCCACACTGACGCCAGGCCACCTGCAACTGCAAATTGTCCACCGCAGACGCGATCAGGTGAGGTCTTATCTTCGTTCGGCGAATGTTCTACGATGATCAGTCAAGAAAATGTAATCTGCCAGATGATCAAGCTTGAGTTTCAAGCAAAAAAAGTTGGTGCACCTACATCCATAAATCTACTCCGGCCGGCATCGCCTGACGTGCCCGGTGTCACATTTGTACGACGGCTGCTGCATCCTTGCCTAGATACTTTGGCGTGCCCTGTGCATTAGCTGGACAGAGATTGCGGGTCTGCGAGACCCTACACGAGTACGACCTCTTAAATCCTTGTCCCTGGCTAATAAGCAAGCTCGCCGATTCGATTGCGCTATCGGACTGCGGCTTGGCAATATGCTAATGTCGCCGTCGTTCATTTTACCTGTCGTTTTTGGACAGTGACATTGACGAGGCGAATGACGCTTGACTAATGCACGTCTGACTAGTACAAGCGAGCTGAGAGCAGCAGTGAGCATTCTTTTAGGCAAAACACCCTTCATTAATCACCAATAATGTTTACAGGTACACTTAAAGGATATAAAGGCAGACCCAACCAAACATATCGATAAAGAACATATGTGCTTTGCAAGCATATGAGCCTTGAAATTTAAGTTTCTGCGTTCATGTATAAAATTACAACTCTGAAAAGAAACTTTCCGGATATGTTTTCCAAACTGTTTTTTTTTTTAGCAAAACGTATTCCAAACTGTTGGGCTTGTTCATCACAGAGAGTGAACCGAATCCCAACTGGGGCCGGGTGACCACGCCAATACGGTAATTGGGCCGTCCTATTTCGGCCTTTACTATCTTCGCGCAACCGTGTCTGTGGTTGCTCTACTGTAAGTTCGTGTTCTTCAACTTCGTTCTGCACAGTGCACGCCCCTTTTAACCTCTATGGAATGGGATTCACTTTGAGTTCCAAGAATGATCGGTTCGAACCAAAGAAGCTGCGAAGCATTGAGGTTACGGCGCGCCTCATCGGCTCGTCGTCCCGGCTCACCTACCGGAGTTTAATCGATCCCTACCGCCGTCCACGTCACCGGCGATAACGCTGCTCGGACTTGATCAAGATGGCGCGGCAGGTCAAACGCCTTGTCTCACCTCAAAATAACTTACGTTTGTTTTGTAGATCGGGTCGCTCCCGATTCTCGCGTGATGCAACGGGGGACGCGACTAGTGTTTGTGTTTTTTGTATTTCTATTTGTACGTCCGCCTCAATACATCATACATTTCTTAAGCAGCCGCATGCATGCAGTATATTACCTCTGTCCCGAAATATAAGTCGCTGGGGGAGTTCAGTTTACACTCCCCCAACGACTTATATTTAAGAACGGAGGGAGTATATTAGTGTATACTACTGTGTATACTATTGTATATAGCACACACCAATGATCGAGTCTTTCTGGATACGTATTCCTATTTCATTTTGAAACCGTCGAAGGTGACAGTGGTCGTATAATACCGTCTATGTGCAGATTGTTTTTGCCCGGAGGGAACTGGTGAACGATGACATGTGCTAGTGTGCATGAATGTGTACGCTGTTGCTAGTTCTTGCTGACCGGTCAATGTCTCCTCCTAACCGGAGCAGTATTATGTTGACATCACCGAGATTAATTCTCTAACACGCACTTACCCTCTCGTAACCCACGCTTTGTCCAGTTTACTTGTCGTGTGCTGTGGCTGGAGATTCCCGACGTGGACAGCACAAGCTACATGCGATCTGTCCATGACAGAATGTTTATCGCCAAGCCTTATCTATCTTTGTTTGGCGAATGTTCTACTTCTAGGAGCATACACCACCCTCACAGATTTTTTTTTGAAAAAGAAGGATGACCCTCGGCCTCTGCATCTGGAAGATGCATGCGGTCATCGAGGACCTTACAAAGTAGAACAACAATATGCCTAAATCCGCCATCTTGGCAACATCTGCCGCTACTCCTATCCAAATGATGAAGGGGTGCAAGCTGGGCCACATACCCAGACCTCTCACCTAAGCCTAACATCTAAAGCCGGAGGCCCCGACCAAGCCATCTGCCGGGTCCAGGGCTCAAACCGGTCTGACGCACTCACATGTGCCGTCGCCGCCATCTTCCACTGGTCCATCTTCAGAGCAGATTGAGGTGACAACCTTGGCAGGTCCTCCGCCATCGACGCCACCACGACGCCAAACGACGACCTCCACCTAAGCGAGCCTTGGCAAGTCCTCCGCCATTGACGCCACCACGACGCCAGCCGACGACCTCCACCTACGCGAGTCCATCTCCAAAGCCACGGACGTAAATCCATGCTAGGATAGGGCCGCACCATCGCCGTCGCCCACCACCCACAAGCGCTACCCAACCCCAAGGTTCCCAAAGCGGCGCCTTCAAGAAGGGAATGGTGCCGTGAGCGCCGCCGCCGCCCAACAAAGTTAGGGCTTTCGCCCGGAAGACCTAGGGAAAGGTGAAGTGAGGAGATCAGTCCATACCGACGCCTCCAAGGAGAGGAACGGCGCCCTCAGGCGTCACCGTCGGCGCGGCAGGTCATGGCCGGCCAGGGATTTCGCCCGAACTAGATCCCCACCACCAGCAGTGCCTCATGTACAGAACCGGCGACCGAGAGGAAGCGCGGCCCGACCAGGCTTGCCCGGACGCCGAACAAGGGAGGAGGGGAGGCGCCAGATCGCGCGCATCGACCGCCGCAGAAGCCGCCGCCGGCCGCCAACGACCACCGGATAACATCAAGAATAATGTGATCTGCCAAGCGATCGATCATTCTTCAGCCTCAAGCAAACTTGGTGTGCCGGACGTGTCCGGTGTGTCCCATTTGTACGTAGGACCTCTCAAATTGTTATCGATAATTAAGCTCACCGATTCACGCGGTCAGACTGCAGCTCAGACCATGATAATGTTGCTGCCGTTCAGTTTAGTTGTCGTTTTTGGACACTGACTAGTGAAGATGACACCTGATTACCGCACTTTGGACTAGTCTGTGAGAGGTCCGCTTGGATTCATAGGATTTGAAAAAAAAAGGTGGATTCCAGTCATTCAGATTTTTTCCTACACACATTGTTTGTTTCGTGGGAATGCAATCTATATAATTTTTTTCCTTACAATTCATTTGTATTATAGCTTTTTTTTGCGGGTAAAAAAATACTCATTTGTATTATAGTTCATAGGAAAATTTCCATTCAAGCCAACCTCATGTAAAGATTCCCTTGTTTTTCTTGTGCTCAATCAAACATCTATGCAAATCTTGTACAGTATTGAAGATGGCATGAAATCATATTCCTCCGTTTGATCAATCCTGCAAATCAAAGCGACCCTCGTAGTTGTTACTTGCAAGAACATTTCCCATTGACGCTTAGTACTGTGTTAGTTTGCCGTTGTTCCGCACAGGGAGCGGAGCAAAGCAGCATGAGATGGGTTGCCATTTAAGTTATTATATGTTCTACAGATCCTTCTAGAAGGTTCCGATTCAATTTTTTCATGCTTTGGTTTTTCTGTTTTTCTTTACCGATTTTATATCATTATTTATATTTTTTCAAAATTATTAGGAATTTTTGAAAATTGTTTGGATTAAAAAATGTTCGAAAATTCAAAACATGATCAAATTTTAAAAAAATCACCATGTATTTACTCCCTCCGTTTCTAAATATAAGCCTTTTTAAAAATTTCAATACGGACTACATACGGATGTATATAGACGTCTTCTAGAGTGTAGATTCACTCATTTTACTCCGTATGCAGTCCATACTGGAATCTCTAAAAAGACCTATATTTAGGAACAGAGGGGGTAAATGGTAAAAAAAATTAAAACAATTTTCACACTTCTACAAAGTGTTCAAAAATTCCAAAAGCAATTAGATTTCTTAAAAAATGTCCGTATTTAACAAATGTTTGCATGTTTATAAAAATGTTCACAAAAAGTTTTAAAAATGTTTGCATTTTATCAAAATTTGTTCATAAACATTATATAGATGTTCACCTTTAAAAAGGTTCTTAATTTTTTTTTCTAATAATAGTCACTTCTAGAAAATATAATTTTTCATGTTCTGTCAAAAATTGTCCAAAAAAAACCAACTGAAAACCAAAAGAAACCACTAAAAAATATATGCTACAGTTCCGCTTGCTAGAATCTTGTGCCAATAGGTCGTAGTCGTTGGGAGCCCCTGTGCGATCGAGCAACGAAATGGCACAGAGAGTGTTGTATCTAGGAACCTAATTAAGGGGTACCCCTTGGAGAGCTTCTGCAGAGGTCACTTTTGGCAGGGTGCCAAGTAGTGCGTCAAGCCGCCGCCACATGTCGCGTGTTAGACGCATCCTTAGGATTTCTTTTTTTCCGCATGCGTTTTCGACATTTATTTGGAAGTTTTTGGTTGGGGGGGGGGGGGGGCAGGAGGGGTCGGCTTTTCGGCTTTTACTTGGTTTCTCCTAGGTTTTGGCAAAAAAATGTCTTTTTTTGGAAAGCAATGCGTTTTCGTCAAGATGTGCTTCGGTGAGAAGCACAACTGTGCTTACTGAAAGAGACAAGGCATAACATGTGCTTCCACAAAAGAGAAAAGCACAGTTGTGCTCCGCGAGAACCCAGTTTGTGCCTTCACGAGAAGCAAAGGAAAAATACATTTGTGCTTCCAGAAAGGGAAAGCGCATAGCTTGTGCTTCCACGAGAACCACAACTAAAAGGGAAATGCACAATGCTCCGCAGGAAGCCCAACCCGTGCTTTTTCTATGCTTCCTCGGAAAACAGAAAAGCACAGAATGTGCTTCTCAAAAATGACAGGTTGTGCTTTCCAAAAAGGGAAAATCACATCTGTGCTTCCTTTTTTTTGAAAAAGCACAAATGGGCTTCAGTTTTTGTTTTTCGGTTTCGGTCTTTTGGCTTCTTTTTTTGTGTTTCTTTTATTCCTATTTTTATTAAAAAAATATTGTCTAAACTTATTAACACGGGATCTAGTTTCGAAAATCTAGGCGCTAGAAATCCAAAGGTGAAAAATGGTTCATCATTTGGACGCACGGTTCAAGAGGTAAACACTAAAAAAATAAACCTACGGAAAAACTCCTAGGTTGTGATAATTGGCACATATACAATGCGCCACTTGTCAGCATAAGGTGGGAGTGACCTCTGCAGGAGTACCCATTGATTAGAGATTTCAATGTTGTATAGTATAGGAGCTCAGTTAAAAAAGATGCTATCCCTTGTTGTGACAGCTATTACTCGCCGGTAGCGATTCCTATTACGAATCGACTAATGGCGGGCACTATCAGGTCGGCCAACCATTGCAGCGGTAAGTTTCTTTTTTAATTATTTTTTAAAGGTTTTTCCTCTCTTGTAGCAAGTTTTATCTTTGTTTTTTCAGTTTTCTGTTCCTTTTTCTTTTTCTTTCTTCGGTTTCTTGTTTAATTACTTTGTTCTGTTGTCGATTTTCTTTGTTTATTTTCTTTCCGTTATTCATCGGGTTATTTATTTATTATTTTGTTTTCAATAAATGTCTACTTTTTCACGTGCAATGTACATTTTTCGTATGCATCACTGTCATTTTTTATATATGTTAATAATTATTTAAATACAAGATTATTTTTAATTTTCCATATATGTTTTAATGTGTAGTTTTATATACATTGTACTTTTTTATATAAATAAATAATATTTTTATGCATAGTTAATATTCTTTAATACATGATTAACATTTTATTCTATAATATTTTAATGTCTACTTTTTTCATACAAATTTTACATTTGTCGTATACACCTAAAACATTTTTATACACTTTTTAACATTTTCCAAATACATTATCACATTTTTACAAAATCATGTTTTGAACATTTTTCTGAATATGTGTTAAAAAAAATTCAAATACCCATAGGAACTTTTTTTGATTGACAAATATTTTTTTTAGAAATATGCATTTACCAAAACATTTTATGAACGATTGTTAAAAGCATTGATAATATTTTGACGTTGTTCAAACTCATGAACATTTTGTTAAATGTGACGTACATTTTTTTGAATGTATGAATCATTTTCTTGGAAATACACAAACACTTTTGTTAATACATTGTATGGACATTTTTATAAATTATCACATGCGTTTTTTTCAAAGCATGCAGCATTTCTTACATGTTACAAACATTTTTCATACAAACATTTAACTGTTTCGAATGCATGACAATTATTTTTGTAAAATTTTATGTAAATTGTTTCTATATTGTATAAATTTAGTTTTGAACAAAACAATGTAGTCCATCCGATCCATTGTGTTTTTAGTTGAAATTTGAACTAAAACCATGAGACTTATTTTGGATCAGAGGGAGTATATATGTAGAATATTTTGAGATCTAAACAAAAGTAAAAAAAAGGGCAAATAATGAAAATACAAATATGAAGAAAAGGAAAAAAAACACAGCTGACGTCAGGATGAAGTTTGATTTTGTTATTGGGCCGGGCCAGCACCGACTCCCTATACGCGAGCTGTGGATAGGATTCGCTGCGCGCGGCACATAGATGCACCCATCCGTTGCACCAGTGTAGTTGTAGTGAATGTCGTGTTGTTTAGTTACCAGGTTTCTCATGTTCTTGTGCATGCAGGCTCCTGCAGTCCCAACCCTGCAACATCAGCAATTCCCTGGGAATGGTCAACTAACCCAAGTGAGTTGTTTGGAGCCACCGCTTGTAGAGAAGCTTACGTTTCATTCCTTCTCGAGGCATTTGACCTCTCTTGTCCACTTAATAATGAAGTAGTTGCTTAATTGTGAAGTCAGAACTCAGGTATGGTTCATACCATTCGTGATGCCATGGTTACTCAAGTGATTGTAGACTCCTTCAGGCCTATGCTAGTGACATGCATGTGTTGCAATTCATGGAGACGATGTTAGATTTAATTAGCTTTAGGCTAATCCGTTAGAACCTAATCTCGGACTAAAACACCAGCGTTATGCGGAAGCGTACAAACTTACAGTGCTTGGCGAATCCCCATGGCCACTCGATGCAGCCCCCTGTGTAGCCTTGTGATCTCTAGCAGCAACAGGGAGATGGCCGTGGAATAAGAGCAGCAACAGGGAGACGTTGATGGAAGCAGGAAGCCGTCAGCACTGAACTTGAGGTGGTCGGCGGTGGTAGAGGTCTTCTGATCCCCTGTAGCACCCTTTTAGGATCGGCTATTAGGAGTAGTTGGGTGTTAGCCCGTACGCGTATGTATGTCCTCTGCCCAAGGGGCACGGCCTCCTCTTTTATATCTGGCGGTGCTAAGGGGTCAGGGACCAAAACCAATCGTTGGTTTGTGTGCGCCCGATCAATGCACAAACGTGAGGAGAGGAGATATTTTTCTCTTGGTTTGTTAAACCTGTGAGATCAATTCCAACATTCTCCCCCTTGATCGTTAGGTTAACAAACATCATAAGCCCACTCTTAATAGAAATAACATACCAAAGTAAAGTGTTACAATGACCAATGAGATGTCACCGAACCTCATTACCTATAGTATATCATTCTATCTCGAAACGGAAAACATGATACTTTACGGGAGTTGGTTTATACGGCGGTCCTAATTTCCAGGATAAAAAAAACTTTCAAGCAACCCATGCCGGCAATCATAATCATAAGTATGGGTGGTGAGCCTTTGATAAACGGATCCGTAAAACATACAAATCATTTTTATATGCTTAACATTATTAGCTTGATCCTGGAGTCTATCTTTCACAACATGAAACATATTGTCAATGGTATTGGCAACACCATTTGACTTGTTGTTACCCGCATAGAAAACTGCATGTTCACAATGCAGTGGGTGGTTTAGAAATGCTGTCTACCACCTTGATTTTGGGAATAATATTCTTTGGACACACAACCTGCTCAGTAGCCTCTGACATGCCACAAATTTAGTCTGCATCATTAATGATGCCATGATTGTTCTTTTGGAGCTTTTCCATGATAAAGCTCCATGTGCAAGGGTGCGGATGTAACATGACGTGGATTGAAGATTAGGGGTATATATACCCGGTACAAAGGCGGTTAGTAATTGCAGTTACAAGGAGTAGTTGCCGATATATGGCAACCAACAATGCAGGGATTAACCCTTAATTAACCTAATGAATTAAATCCTAACATGAAGGGTAGAGGAGGAGGAAAAGGTGCCGATACAACCTTTAAATTTCCACCGGCGTGATTTAATGGGGGTTGGAGAATACGAAGTGGGAGTGGAGTTTCTGTGGAGAAGACAGGAAGGAGAAGAGACACGGCGATGGAAAAAACATTGGTGCGGAGAGAAAAGTAGCACTCTGCTTCATGCTACCGGGTGAATGCATCATGCAATAACTGAACCACTAATCGCTATTACTCTCCGCCTGACCATTGAGGCTGCCCGTTTCTACTTGCGCATGCATTTAAGGAGGCTGCTGACGTGGCATGCATGCTGAGTTGGAGTAGCTGGATCTCTGAATAATGACGTGGCACATCGCTGATGTGGACAGTGTGCATGGTGAGAGAATAGGAAGTAGTGGGGAGCAACTTCTTAAGAATGGTAGATCTGACACAAAATGCATCAACCAAAAAAAACTTTACTTTTGCCAAATAGTCATACCAGCCCAAAAATATTGTGCCGCATGGTGCAGTGCGGAAAGCCGAGCCATGCGACCATCAACCTTCTACTTGGTGGCCTTAGCTCATTAGTAATGATCACATCATTAAGTGCAATAAGAATCGCATCAACATAAAATTTGCACTCAAATAAAATATTACAAACTTTAAATAAGTGACTAACAATTGTGCTCAACATTAATTTCATTTCATATTACTACATTTCAATATTAGAATGGTACAAAAAAAGTGATCATAAAAATGACATTACCATTCATTGCTTATTAGTTTTCTAAGTAAAACATCTCAATGGTTCCATTCTACTCAGAAAACTATTTATAACTTTTGGCAATATTTCAATTTACAACCGTGAAAAAAGAACATCATCAATGACATAAATCAAATGTACCTAAAGTACATAATTTCAGCCCATAATAACCCATGGCAGCCCTTTAGAAAACTTTATCGCCATTAGCATTTCCTTTTCTTTCGACACGAGCACAAATTTCTAATTTAAACAGTGCATAGAACATTAACAAAACAACAACAGAAAAAATTCAGAACGACCGAAAACTCACTTTGGGCCCAAAGCCGACGGCTACCCTTTTACAATCGGAGCAGGAGAAAAGAAAACTTTAAACAACATAACACGGGAGAAGACAACCTGGGCCTAAGCCCATAGCCAGAATTAGGCCGTTGCACGCCCGAAGGCCTGCCATCGGCTGTAAGTGGCCGCCAGTCGTTGGATCAGACCCAACGGCTGTGATCGCCCTGCATTGAGCAAAGTCACGATCCAGCCTAACCCTAGCCATTTCCCACCGCATCCCCGGTGTTTCCGCTCCAGAGAGACAGGGGCGACCGAGCGGCGCCGCCCGTCACCGACGGCGTCCATGGCGGCTCGGCTGTCTCTCTCGCCGGATCCCATGGCGGCTTGGCTGCCTCTCTCGCCGGATCCCATGGCGGCATGGTGGCCCCGTTCGTCGGACGAGCGTGCCTAGGCTATCGGCCGCGCGCTCCTCCGTCGAACGGCGCCTGCCGTGTCGCGCGCATGCAGTTAGGCGGCGGGGCAAGCGGATGCGTTCGCCGGTGCCGCCGCGGCGTAAGGAGGTGAGGGTGGCGCGTGTGGCACGGTGGCCTTGCACGTCGTCGTCCATGGGTGTGGGCCTTGATCTTCCGCACGACTTCTCCATGGAGATGACGGCGGCAAGCCGATCAACGCGTCCACATCAGGTGAGGTCCAAAATCCTCCAAACTTTTGGGAACTATTGCATCAGCAAGGTTTGAGATTTGTAGAAAAATTGGGAATTTCCCATCTAGGGTTAGGGTTCCGAATTAGGGTAAACATTAGGGATTTCGTAAACATGCAATTCCCCTCCTTGTATCTTCTCTGACCGATCCCGAATAGTGCTAATTCAACATTAACTTGATTCTAATCAGGCCATAATAACATTAACCGAAAACTAGATATGAATAATTAGCCTTAACGGGGCATAATGAGATTTTTATTTCTAGTAATTAGCACTAACGAAAATTATTGGGCCATTAAACTTAGCACTTGTGCACTTAAACAATATCATTGGCTTCAACCGTATAGATCTATGTAGGCCTGTAACTTGAGACATTCACATCTGGCAGGCCTAATTAGGGTTCTAGCCAGATTAGGGAGGCTCATGATACCATTGTTATGTTAGATTTAATTAGCTTTAGGCTAATCCGTTAGAACCTAATCTCGGACTAAAACACCAGCGTTATGCGGAAGCGTACAAACTTACAGTGCTTGGCGAATCCCCATGGCCAGTCGATACAGCCCCCTCTGTAGCCCGTGGCTGCACCTTGTGATCTCCAGCAGCAACAGGGAGACGTTGATGGAAGCAGGAAGCCGCCGGCACTGAACTTGAGGTGGCCGGCGGTGGTAGAGGTCTTCTGATCCCCTGTAGCACCCTTTTAGGATCGGCTGTTAGGAGTAGTTGGGTGTTAGCCCGTATGTATGTCCTCTGCCCAAGGGGCACGACCTCCTCTTTTAAATCTGGCGGTGCTAAGGGGTCAGGGACCCAAACCAATCGTTGGTTTGTGTGCGCCCGATCAATGCACAAACGTGAGGAGAGGAGACTTTCCCATATTTTTCTCTTGGTTTGTTAAACCTGTGAGATCAATTACAACAGACGAATCCCCAGACCGACCATGAGAATGGCGGTCAGGATCAGTCGTCGATACCGGTGTGCGATTTTCTCTGATGTACACCGTTGCGTGACGGCTGTTAATGGTCAAATAGTGTTTGGCTCACCACAACCTGTTTTTCAGTGGGTTAGGGTTCAGTTATAATGCTACCCTGCCAGCCTCTCCTACATGTAAGAGGCAGATGCGCCCCTAGGTTTGAAGAACATAGGACCACTACTGGATGCTATGAGCTTCAGTGGGTAGTTTGTTCGCCAGTCTACTGTGTGCTATGAGCATGTTTGGCTTAGATAACTGCCGTTCAGTGTAATGTGCCATGAGTTTTCCTATATGCAGTAGTGCATCCCAAAGGGATCTTGTAGGAGTACATACAACATTTGGCTGACCCCAGGAATGCGAAAAGAATGAAATAATAATAATAATATAGCCTTTCCCAGGACTCCCAACTCTCCAACATGTTGGAAACCTCACATGTCACATCTGCTGGAATATGAATTATGAAAAGGCAAGAAAGCAGGAAGACTGAAACTAGTTCTTTGTTCATTTATTACAGAATGCAGACAAGAGTGTCCAGAATGAGTTTGAGTCAATTAGAGCACCTCCAACGCACCGACCCAAACGGATGAGTGGTTTGTCCGCATTTCGTCCGTTTGGGTCTAAAATGTTGCGATAGGTATACATAAGTTTGACGTAAAACTAAGTGTCAGATGTTGGTGAACCTACTCCTGCTGTGATTGCATTCAGTAGTCTCGGCACTCGAGGCATATCAACCTCAATAACACCCTCAAGAAACTGCACCACCTCGGCCATGGTCGGTCGATCAAACTCATCATCTTGAATGCACCAACATGCAACTTTGCAAACTCTTACAACCTCCTCAAGGTTCACGTCACCTTGCAAATTTGGGTCTACCAGACTTCCAATTTCTCCACTGAGAAGCTTTCTTGCAACTTGTAGAGGAAAAAAGGCTGAATAATCACCATCCTCAACTTGACTTGAATTTCTCCTTCCTGATATGATTTCAAACAAAACCATCCCATAACTGTAAACATCAACTTTAGATGTAACAGCTGATCCGCTAATCCATTCAGGAGCAAGATATCCAATGGTTCCTCTCGTTGTAGTCAATGCTTGACTAAATTCTCTCCCCAAAACCTTTGCCATTCCAAAGTCTGCAATTTTGGCTACGAATGAAGTGTCGAGAAGTATGTTTTCTGGCTTGATATCACAATGTATAATGCAATCCCGACAACCAGTGTGCAAGTAGGCTAGGCCTCTGGCAACTCCAATAGCTATCTGGTATCTGAGACTCCAGTCCAAAACTGTACCATTGGCCTTAAATAGATGCACATCAAGGGATTGATTCGGCATGAATTCATACACAAGCAGCCTCTCGTCGCCTTTGCAACAAAACCCTATCAGTTTGACTAAGTTGATGTGCTGGATGATTCCAACTGAACTCACTTCTGCTCTGAATTGCTTATCTCCTTGATGGGCACCTTCAAGTCTTTTCACTGCCAAGGTGACTGAGTCACTTAGATACCCCTTGAATACAGAACCGAAACTGCCCCCTCCTAACCTTTCTGTGAAGTTCTTAGTTGCACGTTGCAAATCAGCATACCGAAATGAAATGATCCCAACTCCATTTACCGGCGTGCTAGTAAACCACTTCCCTTTTTTACTCCAAATCACCAATCCAAGAATCACCAGGACAAGAGCAGCAGCGCTTGCACCAACCGCAGCACCGACGAGGTTGATTCCACTCTGCTTCTTACTTACCACACTTTCTGGCAGCTCTGCTGCGGCAAGGCGGATATAAAGCGTATCGCCATTTGCTGCTGAAGAAGCATCAGATTGTTGTTTTACATTGTACAATTTCCCATGCCAAATAGAGCAGCCTCCTTTACCGTACGAATATGCAGTGCAAGAACAGTTGCCCAAGCAAATCCGTTGGCAGTCATCTCCACTTGTCGTGGCCGGTACTTTTGCTCCCTCATGGGGCAACCTCATACTACCTTGCACGGGGTAGAACTTAGCTGCAAGACCTGGCTTGTTTCCCTCATTCTCACAGCCTAATGGAGTGTTCCTCCTGCACCCATGGCTTCGGTCTCCCAGATCCCAGTCCTTGGGTGATCCCAGCGAGAAACCCTTCATGCAGCTGCAGAGTGGATCTGCATTTTCTCTACAGATTGTGAAAGGTCCACAGGTTGCAAAGACGTCGCATTGAAAGATAGGCTGCCTGTAATTGATCAACCAGTTATGTATGGGTTCCAACCATGCACCCACCAGCCCTTGGCCATAGACATCTATCGCACATTGCACAATGGCCGTGTCATCCCGCAACGTGTACATGAAGGTAGACTCATTCTCAGTGTTTATGAATGTGAAATTTGGTGTCAGGGCGCCAATCATCTCGGGTGCTAGGTTGAAGTAACGGCCGTTCCATGCCCCGCTGGTCCAGAATTCTAGTGTTGAGTTCCACAGGAGATGACCAAGCCTATTCTGTCCCATCTCCAGAGTGTAGAGACCAGGAGCCTGGTCAATCAAATTTTTCCTTGAAACAAGGCGGCGGTTCAGGCCGGTGGTCTTGTCCCAGCCAATCTTTGCGCCGGCGAGAAGGGTGTCGGTTGGGTAGTCAAAGCTCTGCCAGAAGACCATGGATGAGTTTGAGGAGCTGTGTAGGACGAAGTTGCCATTGTTCATGAGCACAGCTTTGGTGTCGTTGGTTGTGACATTGGCATGGGTGGACCATATGACTTTCTTGGTGGCCTGATTTAAGATGGCCAAGTTGCCGTCACCGGCGATTGCGAGCTCTGGCGAGATGGGGTCGATGACCGGGCTCTCGCCGTTGGCAGACCAAACCGGCATTATCTTAGGGACCTTGTTGAACCAGATGCCGAGGTAAGTGTGGGAGGACTTACTGTCCATCTTGAAGAAGCCGAGCGCAAACTTGGTGTTGTTGGAGACGAGCCTGTCTCTGCCGGCGAGCCCATTACCGGCTGACACCGTGTCCATGGCGGCGGCGGCACCACGCCGCGACGCCGCCGCGTGCAGGGAGAGGAGGAGTCCGAGGAAGACATGGAGGAGAGTCATTATGAGCGGAAGAAGGAAATGAACTGGTGGAGAATTGGAGGAGTAAGATTGATACAAACTGGTCCAGTTGCTTAGAAATGGATGCGAGCTATGATCACATTCCAGGCCGCAAGTCAACGAGGGAGATGCTCTTGGGCTGTGGGCGCACTCCTCACACAGTCTGTGCCAACCAATGATAACATCGTCTTATCATTTAGTAACTACACCGAAAATAGAATAGCTGTAGTACGAATAATCTTGGTCAGACAGTACAGTCTGTGTCAACCAATGATAACATTGTTTTGTCATTTAACTACACCGAGAAATAGAATAGATGTACGAATACTCTCGTTAGTCAACACTGGACGCTTGGGGATGACAGCTGTCCCGACGAAAGTTTGTTCTGAGGTGCTCATTTGGAATTTAAAAATCTTGCAAATTGGACATAATAATCCGATGATATCCCGTGGTTACCGGTATCGGTGAGCCCCTTCACACGGAAAATAAATGCATTGTCCAGTCCACGGTCAGCCAAAAGGGTAGTCCAAGAAGGATGCGGACGGGAGGAATGAGGAACGGACGTGCGGGAGTCAGTCAACGAGCAAAAAACCACCAGTTAGATTACTAGGAGTGAGGCTATACGCGTTTTTGTTTTGCTATACGCGTTGACGCTCTAATATATGAACTCCCGCACGTTAGATTACTAGGAGTGAGGCTATAGTGAATAAGCAACATATATGTAGAATTATATGCTGTAATTTTTCTTAATCCCTAATATACTCGCGCAAAATGGATGTTTCTCATATCACTTCTGCTTCAGTACACCCCCCTAGTAGACACATCAAAGGCTGAGATTAGCCCACACCCCTTCGTAAGGACGGGCACGGTGGTCTTATTTAAACCCCCCCTCGTGCTTGTCCACGCCGATACCCCCGCACGCACCACGTGAACACCGCGTGGTGGGGGGGGGGGGGGCACCACGTCGGGCCTGTGTGACGTGACGTGTCACCCCCGATTTCACGGGGCTAACCACGGCGTGGCGGTTCCCGCCTATGAGTTGCCACTCACCGGCTCCCGAGGCCTCATCAATGACGGTGGGTCTCGTCGGCTCTCGAGACGTTTTTATGGCGCTTAACGCCGCCGCCCACCGGCCCTATTGTGGTATTCTCGCAGGGGGAGACGCGTCACGATAGATGCCACGGGATGGCTTGAGGTGAGGGCAAGGCTGCAGTGGAGATCCGGGATGGGATTGAGCAAACAATACATGGCGGTTTACCCAGGTTCGGGGCCCTCAGTGGAAAGTAACACCCATACTCCTACATGTCTGATGGATATGTGGAGTATGTAGCAGTGCAGAGTTGCTCCATGCTGTTGGGAATCGTTGCATGGAAAACAAAAAGAATTTCTACGCACACACAATGATCTATCCATGGAGATGCATAGAAACGAGGGGGGAGTATGTCTACGTACCCTCGTAGACCGTAAGCGGAAGCGTTTCACAGCACGGTTGATTTAGTCAAACTTTCTTCGCGCTCCAACCGATCAAGTACCGAACGGACGACACCTCAGCGTTCTGCACACGTTCAACTCAGTGACGTCCTCGCCTTCTTGATCCAGCAAGACGGGCGAAGTAGTAGATGAGTTCCGGCAGCACGACGGCATGGTGACGGTGATGTTGGGGAACGTTGCATGTAAAACATAGTTTTTTCTACGCACATGCAATGATCTATCCATGGAGATGCATAGCAACGAGGGGAGAGTGTGTCTACGTACCCTCATAGACCGTAAGCGGAAGTGTTTCACAACGCGGTTGATGTAGTCGAACTTTCTTCGTGCTCAAACCGATCTAGTACCGAACGCACGGCACCTTCGTGTTCTGCACACGTTTAGTTCGGTGACGTCCTCGGCCTTCTTGATCCAGCAAGACGGCGAGGTAGTAGATGAGTTCCGGCAGCACGACGGCGTGGTGTCGGTGATAGTGATGTGATCTCCGCAGGGCTTCGCCTAAGCACTACGAAAATATGACCGAGGGAGTAAACGGTTGACAGGGGCGCCTCACCCGGCTAAGACAATGTTGTGTCCTTGTGTGGCGCCCCCTCCCCACATATCTATACGTGGGAGGGGAGGAGGCAGCCCCTAGGGCTCCCCAAGAGACATGGCGGCAGCCCTAGGGCTGCTGCCTTGCCCTGCGCCCCTCCTTTCCTTATTTGGACATGAGGGGGAAAGGAAAGGGAGATGGTTGCCTTAGGGCGCCTCCCCTTTCCTTCCCTCCCTCCTTTGGTGCGTGGGCACGGGGTAGAGGGGCGCACCAGTCCCTTGTGGGCTGGTGTGCTCTTCCCATTTTGGCCCATAAGGCCCAAAAACCTACCGGGGCTGCCTGGAACCCCTTCCGTGACCCGATAAGTATCTGGTACCACCCGAAACACTTTCGGTGTCCAAATACCATCGTCCTATATATCAGTCTTTACCTCTCGACCATTTCGAGAGTCCTCGTCATGTTCGTGATCTCATCTGGGACTCTGAACAACATTCGGTCACCAAATCACATAACTCATATAATACTATATCGTCAACGAACGTTAAGCGTGCGGACCCTACGAGTTCGAGAACTATGTAGACATGACTGAGACACCTCTCCGGTCAATAACCAATAGCGGAACCTGGATGCCCATATTTGCTCCTACATATCCTACGAAGATCTTTATCGGTCGAACCGTTATGACAACATACGTAATTCCCTTTATCCATCGGTATGTTACTTGCCCGAGATTCGATTGTTGGTATCTTCATACCTAGTTCAATCTCGTTACCGGCAAGCCTCTTTACTCGTTCCGTAATACATCACCTCGTGACTAACTCCTTAGTCGTTTGCTTGCAAGCTTATGATGTGTACTACCGAGAGGGCCCAAAGATACCTCTCCGATACTCGGAGTGACAAATCCTAGTCTCGATCTATGGCAACTCAACAAACACCTTCGGAGATACCTGTAGAGCATCTTTATGATCACCCAGTTACGTTGTGACGTTTGATAGCGTACAAGGTATTCCTCCGGTATCCGGGAGTTGCATAATCTCATGGTCGAAGGAATATGTATTTGACATGAAGAAAGCAATAGCAATAAAACTTGAACGATCATTATGCTAAGCTAACGGATGGGTCTTGTCCATCATATCATTCTCCTAATGATGTGATCCCGTTATCAAATGACAACACATGTCTATGGTTAGGAAACCTTAACCATCTTTGATCAACGAGCTAGTCTAGTAGAGGCTTACTAGGGACACGGTATTTGTTTATGTATTCACACATGTATTTAGGTTTCTTGAGCAATATAATTCTAGCATGAATAATAAACCTTTTATCATGAATTAGGAAATATAAAATAACAACTTTATTATTGCTTCTAGGGCATTTTCCTTGAGTCTCCTACTTGCACTAGAGTCAATAATCTAGTTCACATCGCCATGTGATTAACACTCATAGTTCACATGGCCATGTGACTAACACCCAAAAAGTTTACTAGAGTCAATAATCTAGTTCACATCGCCATGTGATTAATACCCAAAGAGTGATCATCTTTTCCTTGTGAGAGAGTTTTAGTCAACGGGTCTGCCACATTCAGAGCCGTATGTATTTTGCAAATTTTCTATGTCTACAATGCTCTGCATGGAGCTACTCTAGCTAATTGCTCCCACTTTCAATATGTATCCAGATTGAGACTTAGAGTCATCCGGATTGGTGTCAAAGCTTGCATCGACATAACCCTTTACGACGAACTCTTTATCACCTCCATAATCGAGAAACATTTCCTTAGTCCTCTTTTAAGGCATCTAAGGATAATTTTGACTGTTGTCCAGTGGTCTACTCCTGGATCACTATTGTACCCACTTGCCAAACTCATGGCAAGGTACACAACAGGTCTGGTACACAGCATGGCATACTTTATAGAACCCGTGGCTGTGACATAGGGAATGACTTTCATTCTCTCTCTATATTCTGTCGTGGTCGGGATTTGAGTCTTACTCAACTTCACACCTTGCAACACAGACAAGAACCCTTTCTTTGACTGATCTATTTTGAACTTCTTAAAAAAATTTGCCAAGGTATGTACTTTGTGAAAGTCCTATTAAGCGTCTCGATCTATCCCTATAAATCTTGATGCCCAATATATAAGCAGCTTCACCGAGGTCTTTCATTCAAAATCTCTTATTCAAGTATCCTTTTATGCTATCCAGAAATCATATATCATTTGCAATCAACAATATGTCATCTACATATAATATTAGAAATGCTACAGAGCTCCCACTCACTTTCTTGTAAATACACGCTTCACCGAAAGTCTATAAAAAACCATATGCTTTGATCACCTCATCAAAGCGTATATTCCAACTCCGAGATGCTTGCACCAGTCCATAGATGGATCGCTCGAGCTTGCACACTTTGTTAGCACCTTTAGGATAGACAAAACCTTCTAGTTGCACATATAAAACTCTTCTTTAAGAAATCCATTAAGGATTGCAGTTTTGACGTCCATTTGCCAGATTTCATAATCATAAAATGCGGCAATTCCTAACATGATTTGGACGGACTTAAGCATCGCTACGGGTGGGAAAGTCTCATCGTAGTCAACCCCTTGAACTTGTCGAAAACCTTTTGCGACAAGTTGAGCTTTGTAGACAGTAACATTACCATCAGCGCCAGTCTTCTTCTTGAAGATCCATTTATTCTCTATGGCTTGCCGATCATCGGGCAAGTCCACCAAAGTCCACACTTTGTTCTCATACATGGATCCTATCTCAGATTTCATGGCCTCAAGCCATCTGTCTGAATCTGGGCTCATCATAGCTTCTTCATAGTTCGTAGGTTCTCCTTGGTCTAATAACATCACTTCCAGAACAGGATTACCGTACCACTCTGGTGCGGATCGTGCTCTGGTTGACCTACGATGTTCAGTAGCAACTTGATCTGAAGTTTCATGATCATGATCGTTTGCTTCCTCTCTAGTTGGTGTAGGCATCACGGGAACGGATTTCTCTGATGTGCTACTTTCCAATTCGAGAGTAGGTACTGAAAGTGCTAGTTATCGACTAGAGGGGGGGTGTGAATAGGCGTTTTTTATGAAAGTCTTCAATACATGAAGGTTTCGAAGACAAACAATAGAAATGAACCTATTGATATGCAGCGGAAGGTAGACTACACTAAGCAAGCCATAGTCAAGTATGCAATGGAGTGAAAGCACGAAGACTAATAGCAACTAGGTAGTAAAGATCAGGATGGAAGATGGTATGAAGCCAAACAATGATAGTAGTCACACGGTGAAGTCAAACAGGTAGTGCAAGCAGGCAATGACTTCACGAAGATAAACTGTAAGTAAAGAGAGGGAGAGGATAGAACCAGTCACTTGGTGAGGACACAGGATTTGTTGGACCAGTTCCAGTTGCTGTGACAACTGTACGTCTGGTTAGGGAGGCTGAGATTCAACTCAGAAGACCACGTCTTCACCTTATTCCCCTTGAGCTAAGGACACCCAGTCCTCGCCCAATCACTCTGGTAAGTCTTCAAGGTAGACTTCCAAACCTTCACAGACTTCGTTCACCGGCGATCCACAATGACTCTTGGATGCTCAGAACGCGACGCCTAACCGGCTGGAGGATTCACAGTCCTCAAGTGTAACAAGTCTTTAGGTCACGCGAACAGAAAGGCTTCAGTGATGCCTAACACTCTTTGGCTCTGGGTGTTTGGGCTTTGTCCTCGCAATGATTTCTCTCTCTCAAAAGCTTCGGAGGTGGGTTGCTCTCAAACGACAAAAGCCGCGCACTAACTCTGAGCAGCCACCAATTTATGGTGTAGGGGGTGGGCTATTTATAGCCACTAGGCAACCCGACCTGATTTGTCCGAAATGACCCTGGGTCACTAAGGAACTGACACGTGTTCCAACGGTCAGATTTCAAACACACGCGGCAGCTTGACTTGGGCTACAAGTAAAGCTGACTCATCCAACTTTGGATAAGATTTGCTCTCATTGTCTTCGCTCGAAGACGTAGGATTTGGTTGAGCATCACTTCAATCACTCTGACTTTGTTCATTGGGACCCCACTTAACAGTACGGTGGTTCCTGTGACACAACAAAGAAGAAAAGGAAACAACAAAAAAACTAAGTCTTCGCGCTCCATAGTCTTCATGTGATGTCTTCTCTTGTCATAGTCTTCAATGTGAATATCCTCACATACCACCATTGTCTTCAATGTCTTCATACATTTTTAGGGGTCTTCTCTGATAGGTAAACCGAATCAATAAGGGACTACTACCTGTGTTATCCTGTAATTCTCACAAACACATTAGTCCCTCAACCAGGTTTGTCGTCAATACTCCAAAACCAACTAGGGGTGGCACTAGATGCACTTACAATCTCCCCCCTTTTTGGTGATTGATGACAAACTGGTTGAAGTTTTCAACGAGGATAAAAGTATGTGAGATTGTAAAGGTTAAAGGTATTTTCTTCATAAGTAGCAACAGGCTCCCCCTGAAGATGTGCATATAAGTAATTTTCTTTTGGAATGCAAATGCACATGGCAGGTTGTACTTGTGGAGATCCTTTTCAACTTATGAAGACAATTCATCATGCATGATTAGATATAACGACGATAATGACATGCATAATGAAAAATGGACGTCTGCAATATGACTTCGTGCGTGATTTATCATCGCACATGCGGAATTTATCATCGCATCACAGTTAGCAGAAAAAGTAGCAGACGACCATCAAGTTTAAGTGTTACAACTCAAAGAACCAAATGTATCAAAAGCGAGAGTTGTAAACACTAGGCAAAATATAAAGCAACCGCCCATATGGACCCGCTTGAAGACTATCAACTCATATGCTTCTCCCCCTTTTGTCAGTAAGGACCAAAAAGGTTTGAAGACGTAGAGCCTCTACTCGTTCTCAGAAGGAGTAGGAGAAGATGCAGGGTCGGCGTCGGGGTTTAGCGGTGCAGAAGAACTTGGTGCAGTGTCGATACACGCCGAAGTAGGAGGTGGTGAGGTAGCATCATCTTGGTCATCGATGACTCTGGCATTCACCGTTGCAGCTGAGGAGGAATAGTCAGAGTCTTCAAGAGAGGGAGTTCGACGCAAGACAACATTCCTTGGAGGAGTGGAGTCAAACTTGAATCTTTCAGTGAAGCCATCGTCTTGAAGATCTGCTTCAGCACTCAGCAATGTCAAACTCTTCCATGACCGTCGACAGGTTTCATGAGTGACAAAGGCATTCTTGGTGGCAAGATTGCGAATTCGATTGACGTCCACCAAGAGGCTTTGCATCTGCCGCTTCAGCTAGTAGTGATGCTTATCCTGTTTCTGATGCAGGGCAATGAGAAGCTCTCGGTCATTGAGAACACGAGATCGCTTTCGAGGCCTTTGAGCAATAGTGCTCTCAGTTGCTTCAGTTTGAGCACGGTGAGGTAAGCGTGTATTGCCAGCCAAAGGATAAACACGAGTGACGGCCTGAACTCCTTCAATGGGCTATGTGAAGCTTTGGTGATCAGCATTGTGAAGACAAACAGGCTCCTTGGCAGGCTCTGGGTATATGGCTTCAACTGACATATCAACCTCTGGCAAAAATATCAGATGGTTGCGAGCAGAAGGCTGATAGTTGACAGTAGAATGAAGCTTGATAAGGCGCATAACCCATGGAGCGTAGAATTTCAGTCCAAAGAGATCAGAGCCTGATGCAGCCAATTGCCTGATAAAAAAGTCTTGAGCATTGAAGCTGATGCCATTGAAGATATAAAAGACCAATGTCTTCATCGCTTCTTCAAGCTTCGCTGCAAAAGAATGTCCTTTGATAGGCCATAGAGTTCGCCTGATGATATGATAGATAGTGCGGGGCAGATACTCTAGGTCTTCAACAAAGAACTCTCTTGGGTATTCAGCGTCGCGTGGCAGAGGCTTCATCGTGCTCAGCATTTGGCTCATGTTGGGCTCTGGCTTCTGAAAGATGCTCTCCAGTGCATTGTGGTGAAGCTGACAACCAGGTTCATATAGTTCACCTGGAGTGGGTAGACCAGTGAGCTCAATGATGTCAAGAGCTTTAGCTTCATGGTGTACGTTTCCTGTCATCCACTCAAGGACCCATGTCTTCGGATCCCTGTTGTAGCCGCGAATGTGGAGGGTGGCATAGAATTGCAGCAGAAGCTCTTCATTCCAATGCTCCTTATCAGTCACAAAGTTCAGCAATCCAGCATCACGGAAGCAGTCAAGGGCTTCCTCAAGGCATGGCAATCTAGCAATGGCTTCACAGTCAAGAGGCATATGAGGGAAGATGCGACCTTGATCATAGAGAACACATGAATAGTAACTGCGCTGCTGATAGCTCCAGAACCGATCAGATGATATTCTTGGCTTGGAGTAGGGGTTCTTGGCGCTATCAAAGAAAGTGTTGTGCGCAATGAAGCCATTTGCATTGAAGGACCCTGGTGAAGTGGCAGTACCTGGAAACCTAGGTAACCTTGGCTCAGGCTTCTGGACCTGAGGCCTGTGCTCGACATGGTAGTCAAATTGAGGACCAGCAGCAGGCGGAGGAACCAGAATGGGCCATCTAACGTGACCAGCTGACCATGATCATATGCTTGTTCGATTGTGTGTGGCCTTGGAGGCGGTACAGGAGCAGTGGCATTGACTTCAGGCTGCAGATTTGCATCAGGTGCAGCATTGGCTTCAGGAGCAATCAGTTCAGGCACCACATTAACTTCAGGCGCCACATGATCGTCAGCCATGACAACGTCATTGGCTTCAGTGGTAGTGTTGTGGTCACCTCAATGTTATCAACCTCCACTCGAGTAGCTGGAGGGTCGGGCACGTTCTCCTCGAGAACAACTTCTGGGTTGGTTGGGGGTGTAGCAACACGTTCTTCTTCATCTCTTTGCTCTTCTTGTTCATCGGCTGATGCAGCCGGAATATCTTCAGCCGCGTTGGCTTCAGACTCGGAGACGTTCGCAGTAGGAGAGGCTTCAGGAAATACTTGGCGTGATACTGATTGGCGCTCTTCTCCTTCTAGAACACTCGAAAGAGTGACTCGTGGCCTTGGTCCTTTACGAATCCTGCGGAAAGCTGGCGACGCTTGTGGAGATGGAGTAGGTTGGGCCACAAAGTCTTCATCTTCAAGTACCGGAGTGGTGACTTGATTTGGGGGAGTAACTGGTGTTTCTTCTTCACGGGGGAATTCTTGAGGGTGATCAGCCCATGAGTCATCCTGAGCGATTGGCGTCAAAGGACGACCAATGCTGATGAGTTCGCTGTTCGTGAGAACAGGCGATGATACCATATTGTGCTCGATCTGAGGAAGGACTTCATCATCTTCAACATTGTCTTGATGACCAATGTCTTCAGCTGCGGTGGGGTCAACAGCTGGAATGTCTTCAGCTTCAGGAGCCTCTGGGGAAGCAGGCTCATGAACTATCAAATGACGCTCTTGTTGTGCAGATGCAGGACGAGCAACAGAAATTGGCTCGACGACAAGGGGCTCTGTGGGAGCAGCCCGATCTTTCTTCTTGGTCTTGCGCTTCTTGGTGGGTGGAGCATCGTCAGTGGTGTTCTTGGTCTTGCGCTTTCTGGCTTTGGCTTCAGCTGCCCTGGTTTTCTGAAGCTCTGAAGCCACTGTGGGGACCTTAGGCTTCACGCCTGTCATACTAGCGGGGAAGACAATGCGAGGTTCTTCCCACCTGGATGGTTCAGCTTGGTCCACAGTAGGCTTCTTCTGCTTGGCAGCCATCTTGGGGTCGATGCCAGGACGCCCAAGTGCCTTGCGCTTCTCAGCTTCATTGTAAGCTTGAACACACTTTGTAGCCAGAAGCTTCATTCGCTCTCGAGAACCTTTGGCTTCTCACGTTTCTTGTGAAACGCTTCCTTGAGCTCATGCATCATAGTCTTGAAGTTTTGGACGTCTGTCATGCTGAGCTTGGCCACATGCTTCTTGAACTGAGCCTTTTCATAGTCGATCTTGTGCTTCAGTTCAACGATTTTCCGAGCAAGAGCCAGCTCAGGAGCAATGGCGCCATGGAAGGAGACGCTGAGGCCTACGGGGAGTTGCAGATCATCAAAGCTGAGATTGGGGGTGTCAAACCACTCATCGATGAAATTGTTCAGCACTTCCACGTCAAAGAGAGGTAAATCATTGAAGATTTCCGCCTCTTGCTTGCTATTTATCAGCAGTTCTAGAGCATCATCAGCAAGATCGTCGTCACTCGACAGATCAATGGCGTCGTTCTCATTTCTTAGAACAGCAGCAGGAGTCAGTGCTTGACCAGTGGTGTGCACGGGCTTCTTCTTCTTCTTCTTCTTCTCAGACTTGGAGATGCGTGAGAGATCTTCAGACTGCACACTCGGTGCAGGAGGAGCAGTGGCCAGAGGCTTCGCTCGTGAAGCTTTTGGTGTAGTGGAAGGTTTCGGAGCCTTGGGTTTCTTCAGCTTCTTAGGCTTCGGTAGTGCAGGCGCTTCGTCAGAATCAGCGTCATCGGCAGGTTGATCCACGATTGTCCCTTGAACCATAATGTGAGTGATGAGACCTTCTAGGTTGTAGAAGGGCCCAACAAGATTGGGTTCAGCTTCGCGTGTGCCATCTGCACGAGGAGCAGAGGGACCTGGGTTGAAGTCTAATCCCCGCGACTTCTTGTTCTCTTTGGCCGAGTTTTTGGCAAACTAAAAGTTGCGCTTGAACAGATTGTCGTCACGACACCATAGCAGAGAAGATGGGTCGGCATCAGCAGGCTGCGGTCCACGTACCATGCAAGGGTAGAAGCCTTGCTCAATGGCTTCAACTCTGGACCTGGGTGGAAGATTTTTGTACAAGATGTCTCCCCAGGGCCGCTTGATGGCATTCTTTTCAGCATATTCCTGGGTCACGAACCTGTACTTGTACCATTGTTCTGCCCAATATCTTCGAATCCATTGGATTCATGTCTTGCACTGATTGTAGTCCTCCTCTGGATCTGTCTTGTACAGCTCATAGAGGTCTGGTGGCAAATCCTTCGATGTATTCCCACAGCGCTGTCTGCCACCCTTCCTTGCTGACTTATCCGTTGCCATGAAGTTCAGACTGAATGGCTTCAACATTGTCAAAGGCTTCCGTCTGCTGGTCAGACATGAACTGGCTTCGGGTGAGTTGATATGATGCTGTAAGAATTCTACAAATGAATGCAGACTATGAGAACCAAGGGATTCTCCCACGGACATGTACCTGTGACAACATTAGAGATGCGAGGGAAGGGGAAGAGGTCATATGCATTCTCAGAAGATTTTGAAGATAAATCAGTTTAGAAGACATTGACCTCATAGCGCGAAGACATTCACTTATATGTTGAGAGTTGGTTCCAGATTTGTACGAATCCAAGAATAAGTACAAGTGAGGAATCTAACTACGTGTGAAGCATAAGTGAATATACTAGGCATCATATGAGATGCAGAACAGGATAGATCCAAATTTGTGGAGGCAGAAACCACTTTTGGTAGGAAGGATGAATCTACCAGATCAAAAGTACAGTAAAAAGAGGGTTTTAATTTACCACACGATGAACTGCTAGACGAAGTAGAAGATGAGGCCGAGCAGTTCGATCTTCCGTGCCCTAACTTGGCGATGGAGGACACCTATGGCGGCGGCAGAGAAGACGATGTCCGCGGCCGGCGTGAAGACGGCGTCGGTGAGTTCGCGGCAGCTAAGGGCTTCGTCGCCGGCGTTGTCGAGAGCTAGCGGTGGCGCTAGGGTTTGTCGAGGTGGAGAGGTGGAAAGATTTTGACCGCGATTGGATGTGCATTTATAGGGAAAGGGACGACACAGCGCAATTACGCAGGTGCCCCTGGCGGTTCACATCTGAGGGACACGTGGCGAACATGCAACACATTGGGAGTTGTCCCACGTTCCCACGCACGCCTGGACTGTCGGGTGGTCGTTCCGGCTTCTCCAGGTTTCAGGCAATAAGAATTGAGCATTTAAAACATATTTAATGTTTGTCTCTGTATCTTCTGCTGACAAGGACGCAGAGAAGACATTCGGCAGTTTCAACAGAATGCATATGATTTGGATAGATAGAGTTTGAGATAGGAAGCATAGAGAGGTTAGGGTCCGATCACATTCACTTAGTTCAAAAGATTCAAACGAGAAGACATAGCTATAAGTGAATGCTGTAGAGGACAGAACACTAATATATGTATATATCAGAATAGAACCAAATCAACATAGTGAAGATAAACATGAAGTCATGTTAATATTGAAGACAAACCAAATGCGAAGACTCAACAAATGTAACGCCAGGGGAAACACTTCAAATAAGGTTTGGTGGTGGCGTTACCCACCGTATAGGAAGTATTAGACCCAGACACGGCGTACAATTATCGTGGCGCTCCGAAGTCGAATTCCGCATTAATGTATTCACACTCAGAGTGTAAGTCTTCATTGATTGAAGACATACATTACTTCGTGTGTTGCACATCTAAGTCATCAACATGCATAAGTGTTAGGATGTGTGCCTGATCACAGGACATTCGAGGATTCCAAGATATTTAGCTCACACCGCAACTTGCAAAACCTTTTCTCATCCAAGGGCTTTGTGAAGATATCTGCCAATTGCTCTTCAGTGTTGACGTGTATGATATCAATATCTTCCTTCATGACATGATCTCTGAGAAAGTGATGACGAATTTCAATGTGCTTTGTCTTCGAGTGCTGAACTGGGTTGTTGGCAATCTTGATGGCACTTTTGTTGTCGCAGTAGAGTGGAACTTGTTTCAGATGGATGCCATAGTCCTTGAGTGTTTGCTTCATCCATAGAAGCTGAGCGCAGCAAGATCCAGCCGCAATGTATTCAGATTCAGCAGTGGAGAGTGATACACAGTTCTGCTTCTTTGAAGACCAACAGACAAGTGATCGTCCCAAAAAGTGACATGTGCCTGATGTAGACTTGCGATCCACCTTGTCACCGGCATAATCAACATCCGAGAATCCAACTAGATCAAATTCTGAGCCCTTTGGATACCATAATCCTAATGTTGGGTTGTAAGCCAAATATCGAAGAATTCGCTTCACAGCTAAGTGATGCGATTCCTTTGGCGCCGCTTGGAATCGAGCACACATGCAAACACTAAGCATGATATCTGGCCTAGATGCACATAAATAAAGTAAAGAACCAATCATGGAGCGGTATACCTTTTGATCGAACTCTTTACCATTGGCATCAGGACCCAGATGGCTCTTGGTTGGCATTGGCGTCGTATAACCTTTGCAGTCTTGCATTCCAAACTTCTTCAGGCAATCTTTGAGATATTTCTCTTGAGATATGAAGATGCCATTGCTTTGCTGACGAATTTGAAGACCAAGGAAGAACTTCAGCTCACCCATCATGGACATCTGATATTGCTCTTGCATCATGTGTCCAAACTCATCACTGTATTTCTGGTTGGTGCAGCCGAAGATAATGTCATCCACATATATTTGGCACACAAACAGTTCACCATCATATGTCTTCGTGAAGAGTGTGGGATCCAGGGAACCAGGTTTGAAGCCTTTGCTCTTCAGGAAGTCTTTGAGTGTGTCATACCAAGCGCGGGGGCTTGTTTGAGGCCATACAGTGCCTTGTTTAGCTTGTACACCATATCAGAATGTTTTGGATCTTCAAACCAGGAGGTTGTGCAACATACACTTCTTCAATCTTGCCGTTGAGAAATGCACTCTTCACATCCATTTGATACAGCAGGATGTTGTGATGGTTTGCATAGGCTAGCAATATGCGAATAGCTTCAAGCCTAGCCACAGGAGCAAAGGTTTCATCGAAGTCAATCCCTTCAACTTGAGTGTATCCTTGAGCAATGAGACGAGTCTTGTTTCTGACAACTTGACCATGCTCATCTTGCTTGTTGCGGTATATCCATTTTGTGCCTATTATGTTGTGCTTGCGGGGGTCAGGACGCTTGACAAGTTCCCAGACATTGTTCAGCTTGAACTGTTGAAGCTCTTCTTGCATAGCTTGAATCCATTCAGATTCCATGAAGGCTTCATCAACTTTCTTGGGTTCAGATATTGAGACAAATGCAAAGTGCCCACAGAAATTTGCTAGCTGTGTTGCTCTTGAACAAGTGAGTGGACCAGGTGCATTGATGCTATCGATTATCTTCTCAATCTGTACTTCATTTGCAACACGAGGATGAACCGGACGAAGATTTTGCTCTTGCTGATCATTGTCATCGTTAGGAGGATTGTCTTCGGGCTGAGCACTGTCTTCAGGTTGATTAGGTGCAGAAATGATAAGTTCCTCTTCAGGTTGTGCTTCATTCGGTATGATTTCTCCAGTTCCCATGAGCTTGATGGATTCACTAGGTAGAACTTCATCTAGCACATTTGGCAGGTGCTCTCTTTGCGAGCCGTTAGTCTCATCGAACCGCACATCCACAGTTTCAACCACTTTATATAGAAAGAGGTTGAAGACTCTGTAGGAGTGCGAATCCTTTCCGTATCCAAGCATCAAACCTTCATGTGCTTTCGGTGCAAATTTTGAAGTGTGATGTGGATCCTTGATCCAGCACCTAGCACCAAATACTCTGAAGTAACTGACATTTGGCTTCTTACCAGTTAGGAGCTCATAGGATGTCTTCTTCAGAAGCTTGTGAAGATAAACACGGTTGATGACATGGCTTGCAGTATCAATAGCTTCAGGCCAGAACTTTCTTGGAGTCTTGTATTCATCAAGCATCGTCCGAGCCTTCTCAATGAGTGTTCTGTTCTTGCGCTCCACGATGCCATTCTGCTGAGGTGTGTACGGAGCTGAGAACTCATGAGTGATGCCTAATGTATCCAGGTAAAGGTCGAGGCCGGTGTTCTTGAACTCAGTGCCGTTGTCACTTATGATATGCTTGATCTTGACACCATAATTGTTCATGGCACGGTTGGCGAAGCGTCTGAAGACATCCCGCACTTCAGTCTTGTAGAGAATTATATGCACCCACGTATATCTTCAATAATCATCAAGAATGATGAAGCCATAGAGACAAGCAGTAGTAGTGAGAGTAGAGTAGTGAGTAGGGCCAAATAAGTCCATGTGTAGCAGCTCGAAGGGTTGAGATGTCGTCATGATTGTCTTTGAGGGATGCTTGGCCCTAGTCATCTTTCCAGCTTCGCAGGCACCGCACAAGTGATCCTTCTTGAACTTGACGCCCTCGATGCCTATGACATGCTTCTTCTTTGCGAGAGTGTGCAAGTTCCTCATGCCAGCATGCCCTAGCCTTCGATGCCAAAGCCAGCACTCTGAAGCTTTTGCTAGAAGACATACGGCAAGCTGTGGTCCTGCTGAGAAATCTACCATGTACAAATCATCTTTCCGGTACCCTTCAAAGACTAGAGATTTGTCAGATTCCATTAGTACAAGGCAACGATATTTTCCAAATATCACAATCATGTTCAAGTCGCAAAGCATTGAGACAGACATTAAGTTGAAACCAAGGGATTCAACGAGCATCACTTTATCCATGTGATGATCCTTTGAGATTGCGACTCTACCTAGACCCAATACCTTGCTTTTACCAGTGTTAGCAAATGTGATGTGACTCTTGTCAGATGGACGTAAGGTTGAGTCCATGAGAAGACTTCGATCACCAGTCATATGATTAGTACATCCGCTGTCCATAATCCATTCTGAAGCATGAGGTGTCATACCCTATATTACAGTTAGGGGGATAGGCTTCACCAAGAGTATTGTGAAGCATAAACATTTGACGGACAAGAGGATTATCAAAGCTCAGATCAAGATTAGGACTGATAGGATGATTGGCAAGCGATTCAGGAACAAAATACATAGTAAGACCATTTGGGCATTTGATCTTGCGCCCTACAAGATGTTTTAGGTCCCCAGCATTAGCATCAGACGCCTTTGATTTCCGGTTGGAGACCTTCCCTGCAAAAGAAAGTTAATTCTTCTTAACCACCCACATCTTCAGGGGTGGCTTAGAAGCAATGAGTCTAAGTGCAGCATCTGAGAACTTCGGCTTTGAAGCCCTAGCAAATAGCCTTGCAGGAGGTGAATAGTACTCATATGAATAAGCAGAAAAGTTCTTAGTTTTATGAACATAGCGGTTTGAAGAAACACACTCATATTCATAAGTCTGAGTATTATTTCCCTGCAAAACATTGGCGTTAGGGTGACTTAGGTGAGTCCTTTGTCTGTATGAAGCCTTTGGACCATATGAAGCCTTTGGTCTGGGATTTGTCTTCTTCCCAGGCGGTGTCATGATGACATTCACAGGAAGATTCTCAAGACAACTTTTGGGAACCCAAATCTTCTTCATAGGTGGCCCATTCCTGCAGTTAGTACCAATATACCTGGCAAACACTTCACCATTCTGATTCTTAAACAGTTTATAGTTTGCATCAAAGGATTCATCAATGATAATAGGGTTAGCACAAGTGAAGCCAGATAAGGTGGATGGATCCACTGAAGGTCCCTTTGCAGCAACCCATGTGATTTTGGGATACTGCTCAGGCTTCCAGTAGGAGCCATCAACATTCATTTTCCTCTCGAACCCAACACCCTCTTTCCTAGGCTTTCGGTTCAGAATCAGCTTTTTGAGGACATCGCACAGTGTCTGATGCCCTTTGAGACTTTTGTACATCCCTGGTTCAAGCAATGTCTTCAACCTAGCATTTTCATCAGCAATAGTGGTGGCATCCTCAGCAGAGGGGTTAGTTACCACATCAACAGTTGAAGATATTGCAACAGTAGAAGCAGTAGAACATTCAGCAACAGAAGTAGCGTTATCACGCTCAAGGCATTTTAGACATGGTGGTTCAAATCCTTCCTGAGCGGGACTGATCTGTTGAGCGCGAAGTGACTCATTCTCTTTTTGAAGATCTTCATGAGCCACTCTCAATTTCTCAAGCTCTTGCTTCCTTTGAATATAATCATAGGAAAGCTTTTCATGAGTGGTTGAGAGCGTTTCATGACGACTTTCAAGTTCCTGGTACTTAACATGAAGATTTTTTATGTCTTCAATTAAAGACTGAGAACGGATCATTTCCGCGTCCAACAGGTCATCACTTTTGTCTAACCGTTTTTGAGTATGATCCATAGCTTTCTGTTGTTCAGTTGCAATTTTAGCAAGTGTTTTGTAGCTGGGTTTGGATTCACAATCAGAGTCATCTTCACTTGATGTTTGAAAGTAAGCATCGCGTGATTTTACCTTGGCACCACGTGCCATGAAGCAGTAGGTGGGAGCAGAGTCGTCCTTGTCATTAGCATCGGCGTTGGTGACGGGGCCATTTTCTTCAGTGTTGAAGATAGACTTGGCAACGTAGGCTGTAGCTAGAGCCAGACTTGCAACGCCAGGGTCGGACTCCTCCTCAGACTCCACCTCTGCCTCCTCAGAAGCAGACTCCTCTGAATCCATCTCCTTGCCAACAAAAGCACGAGCCTTGCCAGATGAGCTCTTCTTATGAGATGAAGACTTGGATGCGGACTTGGAAGAAGACTTTGAGGATTTCTTCTTCTTCTTGTCATCAGAATCATATTCCTTGCTCTTCTTCTTCTTCTTCTTCTTCTTCTTCTTCTTGTTCTCATTGTCCCACTGTGGACACTCAGAGATGTAGTGTCCAGGTTTCTTGCACTTGTGACATGTTCTTTTCTTGTAGTCATGAGTGGAAGCTTCATCATTTCTTGAGCTGGACCGTGAAGACTTTCTGAAGCCCTTCTTCTTAGTGAACTTCTGGAACTTCTTCACAAGCATAGCAAGCTCCTTTCCAATGTCTTCAGGATCACCAGAACTGCAGTCAGATTCTTCTTCAGATGAGGAAATAGCTTTTGCCTTCAAAGCACGAGTTCGGCCATAGTTGGGACCATAGATATCTCTTTTCTCAGATAGCTGGAACTCATGTGTGTTGAACCTCTCAAGTATGTCACACGGATCGAGTGTCTTGAAGTCAGGGCGTTCTTGTATCATTAGGGCAAGGGTGTCGAACGAGCTGTCAAGTGATCTCAGCAGTATCTTGACGATTTCATGCTTGGTGATCTCAGTGGCGCCGAGAGCACGAAGCTCATTTGTGATGTCAGTGAGGCGATCAAACGTGAGCTGGACATTCTCATTGTCGTTTCTCTTGAAGCGGTTGAAGAGGTTGCGAAGAACACTGATCCTGTGATCTCTCTAGGTTGAGACGCCTTCGTTGACCTTGGAGAGCCAGTCCCAGACTAGCTTCGACGTTTCCAGAGCACTCACACGGCCATACTGTCCTTTGGTCAGATGACCACAGATGATGTTCTTGGCAGTAGAATTCAGTTGAATGAACTTCTTGACATCAGCAGGGGTGACACCTTCACCAGTCTTGGGGACACCATTCTTGACGACATACCAGAGGTCGACATCAATGGCTTCAAGATGCATGCGCATCTTATTCTTCCAGTAGGGATATTCAGTTCCATCGAAGACGGGGCAAGCAGCGAAGACTTTGATTATCCCTGTAGTCGACATAGCTAAAACTCCAGGTGGTTAAACCGAATCACATAGAACAAGGGAGTACCTTGCTCTGATACCAATTGAAAGTGCTAGTTATCGACTAGAGGGGGGGTGAATAGGCGATTTTTATGAAAGTCTTCAATACATGAAGGTTTCGAAGACAAACAATAGAAATGAACCTATTGATATGCAGCGGAAGATAGACTACACTAAGCAAGCCATAGTCTAGTATGCAATGGAGTGAAAGCACGAAGACTAATAGCAACTAGGTAGTAAAGATCAGGATGGAAGATAGTATGAAGCCAAACAATGATAGTAGTCACATAGTGAAGTCAAACAGGTAGTGCAAGCAGGCAATGAATTCACGAAGATAAACTGTAAGTAAAGAGAGGGAGAGGATAGAACCAGTCACTTGGTGAGGACACAGGATTTGTTGGACCAGTTCCAGTTGCTGTGACAACTGTACGTCTGGTTAGGGAGGCTGAGATTCAACTCAGAAGACCACGTCTTCACCTTATTCCCCTTGAGCTAAGGACACCCAGTCCTCGCCCAATCACTTTGGTAAGTCTTCAAGGTAGACTTCCAAACCTTCACAGACTTCGTTCACCGGCGATCCACAATGACTCTTGGATGCTCAGAACGCGATGCCTAACCGGCTGGAGGATTCACAGTCCTCAAGTGTAACAAGTCTTCAGGTCACGCGGACAGAAAGACTTCAGTGATGCCTAACACTCTTTGGCTCTGGGTGTTTGGGCTTTGTCCTCGCAAGGATTTCTCTCTCTCAAAAGCTTCGGAGGTGGGTTGCTCTCAAACGACAAAAGCCGTGCACTAACTCTGAGCAGCCACCAATTTATGGTGTAGGGGGTGGGCTATTTAGAGCCACTAGGCAACCCGACCTGATTTGTCCGAAATGACCCTGGGTCACTAAGGAACTGACACGTGTTCCAACGGTCAGATTTCAAACACACGCGGCAGCTTGACTTGGGCTACAAGTAAAGCTGAATCATCCAACTCTGGATAAGATTTGCTCTCATTGTCTTCGCTCGAAGACATAGGATTTGATTGAGCATCACTTCAGTCACTCTGACTTTGTTCACTAGGACCCCACTTAACAGTACGGTGGTTCCTATGACACAACAAAGAAGAAAAGGAAACAACGAAATGTGAATATCCTCACATACCACCATTGTCTTCGCGCTCCATAGTCTTCACGCGATGTCTTCTCTTGTCATAGTCTTCAATGTGAATATCCTCACATACCACCATTGTCTTCAATGTCTTCATACATTTTTAGGGGTCTTCTCCGGTAGGTAAACCGAATCAATAAGGGACTACTACCTGTGTTATCCTGCAATTCTCACAAACACATTAGTCCCTCAACCAGGTTTGTCATCAATACTCCAAAACCAACTAGGGGTGGCACTAGATGCACTTACAGGTACAATTACCTCATCAAGTTATACTTTCCTCCCACTCACTTCTTTCGAGAGAAACTCCTTCTCTAGAAAGGTTCCATTCTTGGCAACAAAGATCTTGCCTTCGGATCTGTGGTAGAAGGTGTACCCAATTGTTTCCTTAGGGTATCTTATGAAGACGCACTTCTTCGATTTGGGTTCGAGCTTATCAGGCTGAAGCCTTTTGACATAAGTGTCGCAACCCCAAATTTTAAGAAACGATAGCTTAGGTTTCTTGCCAAACCATAGTTCATACGGCGTCATCTCAATGGATTTAGATGGTGCCCTATTTAATGTGAATGCAACTGTCTCTAATGCATAACAACAAAACGATAGTGGTAAATCGGTAAGAGACATCATAGAACGCACCATATCCAATAAAGTACGGTTACAACGTTCGGACACACCATTACTGTCGTGGAATTGTCACGGCAGATGTCCTCATGCAAGGACTTAGTCGTGGAGCCATCGCCGCTAGGAAGCTTAAAGGGGTTAAACGGGACAAAGGACACGAGGATTATACTGGTTCGGCCCCTTACGTTGAAGGTAAAAGCCTACTCCAGTTGAGGTGGTATTGCTTAGGGTTTCGATGACCAGGAGCTAAACCGCTCTGCTGGAGTAGGCTTTTACCTTCAACGTAAGGGGCCGAACCAGTATAATCCTCGTGTCCTTTGTCCCGTTTAACCCCTTTAAGCTTCCTAGCGGCGATGGCTCCACGACTAAGTCCTTGCATGAGGACATCTGCCGTGACAATTCCACGACAGTAGGCGCCCACCGTGGGGCCAGCGCACGGTGGATTTGAATTCTTGAAGGGCAGCTTCGAAGGGCTCAAGGGATACGCTGTGGGCCAGATGACCAAGAGTCGTCGCGGCAAGCTCTACATCGACGACGCAGGCTGGGGCCCCGACGCCGGCTCAATCGAGTACGGGTACCGGGTTCCCTTCGGCGGAATCCATGTTTTCATCGGCAAGATTGGTGAGCCAGGCCCTGAGCCGGACCTCAGCGCCGACCTCATCGAGATGGCTCAGCGTGCGAGACCCGCCCGGGCCCTGCCTGCCTTGAAGCATGCTTTCGTGGGATGCGTCCATGGAGGACTCTCTGAAGGATCTGGATCCTGCGAGGAGACGGCCGCCTGCTCTGACGGCGAGTCATCCACAGATGAGACCAACTCGTTATATCAACTTCAAGATGGCAGGCTCAGGGGTTGTTCTGATGGCGACAGTATTCCGGACCCCTTTGAGCCGCCCAGCCGGGTTGGAATCTTCATGGCCGACGCACAACCTGTTCAAAACCCCGCCGCTGGGGTAGGGGGCCCTGCGCACTCGGCGGCTCAGGTGCTAATGGATCTCACAGATAAGATGACGGCCCTGTTAACCGCTACGGTCGTCCCAGCGGATCAAGCTCAACATGATGCGGAGGTGGCACAGTTAAAGCTGGATATAGCAAGAGCCAAGGAAGATCTGGCAGCGGAAGGGATCAGGATGGCTGCAGAGCGGGCGACTCTCGACGCCCAGACTCAGCTGATTCAGGCGCAATCTTTCCGGCTCACGATGGATCAAAACGCGTCCAATGAGATCATGAGAAGGAGGCATCAGAAGGCTCAATCTCGACTCCCTCCGGTTTACGATCCTCGAAACCTCTTCAACACGCCTGGTGCAGGGCCCAGTAACCTGCCTCAATACGTGCCAATACCACCGGGTCATTATGCCAACCCGTTGGAAAACATGATCGCTGCGGCGGCACGACTGGCGGCTCTCCCAGTCGAGGGCGACTCTCCGACGGCGGTCGAAACCTGCCGGGTCAGAGAACTTCTTCAGACGGCTCTGGCGCAACAGGAGGCATATTGATATAGCCGGGACAGGATTCATTCAACCCCTCATCCAAACCGGAGCCCAAGTTATAGCAGGCACATGGTTTCAGCGACCGGCTCAAGCAACGTCCGGCGCCGTGACTTGCCAGCTGGCCACGGCCCGGCACATAATGGAGCCTTTAACGCGGTAGACCATGACAGAGCACGACAGGAGGCGGAGCAGGCGGCTCAGTTGACAGCTTACCAGCCCCTCCTGGCTTATCCGACGACTTCTATCGATGCGGGCCTACCTACGAGGACCGGAGGTGTCCCTTGTCTGGTGCCGGCTCTCCGTAATGAACGTCTACCCAAGGATTTCAAAGGACCTAGGAAGGTACCTAATTACACGGCTGATTTACAACCCGGAGCATGGATCGAGAGCTACGAGATGGCTATGGAGTTGCTGGAGGTCAGCGAAGCGGCAATGGCCAAATACTTCACCATGATGTTGGATGGGACTGCCCGGACTTGGTTGAAAGGACTGCCGCCTAATTCTATCGGGTCATGGGCAGAGCTAAAAGCCCAGTTCATCCAAAACTTCAAAGATACATGTAGGCAATCTATGTCAATTATGGATTTGACTAACTGCAAACAGTAAGAGGGCGAGTCTACAACCCATTGGGTTCGCCGGGTCAAAGAGATAATACATTCATCTGATAAGATGGATGCCGGCTCTGCAGTCTTAATGTTGGAGCAAAATTGTCGTTTTGCGCCCCTGAAGATGAAGCTCGGGCGGCTCAAGCGCGATTGCAATGATATGGGTACGCTGATGGCGGCTCTGGTCAAGTACGCCAACTCTGATAGTACCAAGGATCCCGCATCTGATGATGAAAGGACAGGGAAGGGAAAGAAGAATGGCAGCGGCAAGGGCCCTCAGCATAACCCGGCGAACCAGGGAGGTAACAAACATAAGGCTGATGGCAGTATGGAGTTTGTGGCCAACACCAATGCGCAGGGTAACAACCACCGACGTAAGGGGAGACCACCTCCCCGAGCCGGCGGGTCAGGCCCGACGCTTGAGCAATTGTTGAATGAGCCCTGTCCAAGGCATGGCTCTAGGGAGAAGCCGACCACTCATCTATGGAAAGACTGCGCAATCATGAAAGCCTTCAAAAATTCCAACGCTTTTAATGGCAAGAATGGGCAGGGCGGCGGCTCAGGCGCCGGCGGCTTTCATGGCCCGGGCGGCGGCTCTAATTCCAATTCTCAGAATTTTCAAGGGGGTTTTAATCAGCAATCTGGCCAAGGTAATCAGCAGCAGCAGCAGGGGGGATACCAGACCAATCCAAAGCAGCTCAATGGTGGACAGTATCATGTGTTTACTACCAGTCTGTGCAAGCGAGACCAGAAGCTTCATAAGAGGGCTGTAAATGCTGTTGAGCCGGCGGTTCCACGCTATTTAAGATGGTCTGAGCAGCCTATTGTATGGAGTAGGGAAGATCACCCTCCCCGGGTTGATAATCCGGGTCACCTGGCCTTGGTGGTGGCTCCTCAGGTTGGGGGGTATAAATTCACTAAAGTGCTCATGGACGGAGGCAGTAGCATCAACATCCTCTATTATGAGACCTTCCGTCGTATGGTGTTAACTGATAAAAACCTCAGCCAGTCCAACACTGTTTTCCATGGGGTGGTGCCCGGTAAGTCGGCGTATCCAGTCGGTAAGATCGAGCTGGAAGTAGCCTTTGGAGATGAGTACAACTACAGGGCGAAAAAACTGACTTTTGAGGTGGTTAAAATAAGAAGCCCGTACCATGCTTTATTTGGGCGGCCGGCTTATGCCAAGTTCATGGCACGGCCGTGTTACGTGTATTTGCAGCTCAAGATGCCGGGTCACAATGGGACCATTACGGTTCATGGCAGCCGAAAGATAGCCTTGGAGTGTGAGGAAGGTGACGCTGCTTACGCTGAATCTGTTTGTGCAACAGAGGAGTTGAAGTTTTACAAGGATAATGTTGACCCGGCGGATATGACGTCTTTGAAAAAGCCAACCACAGAGCATGAGCCGGTAATGAAATTTAAGTCGGTCGATGAGACTAAACTTGTTGACTTTGTTCCAGGTGACTCATCTAAGCAGTTCAGCATCAGTGCCAATCTGGATCCGAAATAGGAAGGTGCGCTCATCGAGTTCATCCGTGAGAACAGGGACATCTTTGCATGGAAACCTTCTGACATGCCGGGTGTACCAAGAGAACTCGCTGAGCACACTCTCAATATTGATCCGAAATTTAAGCCAGTCAGGCAATTCCTCTGGCGGTTTAATGAGGAGAGGCGGAAAGCCATTGGTGAGGAAGTAGCCCGGCTCTTGGCGGCTGGGTTTATCGTTGAAGTCTTTCATCCAGAATGGTTAGCTAACCCGGTGCTCGTGCTCAAGAAGAATGGCACCTGGCGTATGTGTGTGGACTATACGGATTTAAACCAGGCTTGTCCGGCTGATCCTTTTGCTCTCCCCCGTATTGATCAAATTATTGATGCTACGACAGGTTGTGAGCGTTTAAGTTTTTTGGATGCTTACTCTGGATACCATCAGATCAAAATGGCAGTTAAGGACCAAGAGAAGACGATGTTCATTACTCCTTTTGGAGCCTTCTGTTATGTGTCTATGCCTTTTGGGCTCAAGAGTGCACAGGCGACTTACCAGCGTTGTGTGCAGAATTGTCTTCATAATCAGATTGGGCGCAACGTTCATGCCTATGTGGATGATATCGTGGTCAAATCCAGAGAGAAGGAGACCTTGATAGATGATCTGAGAGAGACCTTTGATAATCTCCGGGTCTACAAGATGATGCTTAACCCGGCCAAGTGTGTTTTTGGTGTTCCTGCAGGCAAGCTCTTGGGTTTTCCGGTTTCTCACAGAGGCATTGAAGCTAACCCAGAGAAGATCAAGGCGATCACCTCTCTGGCTAACCCGGCGTGTATAAATGACGTCCAGCGTCTGGCGGGTCGCATCACTGCTTTGAGTCGGTTTATAAGCCGGTTGGGTGAAAAGGCCATGCCACTGTATCAGATGATGAAGAAAACAGATGACTTTGTATGGAAGGATGCTGCTAATGCTGCTTTTGAGGATTTGAAAAGACAGCTAGCTGAGCCGCCAGTCCTTGCTGTTCCTGTCGACAAGGAGCCTTTATTGTTGTATGTAGCCGCTAACACACGAGCCGTCAGTGTGGCTGTGGTGGTGGAGCATAAGGAAGCGGGTAAGGAACATCCAGTTCAGCGGCCGGTTTACTACGTCAGCGAAGTACTCATTGAGTCCAAACAACGGTATCCACATTGGCAGAAGCTTGTTTATGGGGTGTTCATGGCAAGCCGGAAGCTTAAGCATTATTTCCAGGGCCACCCTATCACTGTGGTCAGTTCTGCTCCCTTAGGAGATATCATCCAAAACAGAGAAGCCACAGGAAGAGTTGCTAAGTGGGCTATAGAACTTGGGCCTCATGGTCTAAAGTACGTGCCACGCACTGCTATCAAATCTCAAGCATTGGTGAATTTCATCAATGATTGGACAGAGCTGCAGGTGCCCGAAGAGAAATCGGATAATACATACTGGACTATTCACTTTGACGGGTCCAGGCAATTGGAGGGCTCGGGGGCTGGAGTTGTGTTAGCTTCCCCTCGAGGTGACAAGTTTTGTTATGTACTACGGTTGATGTTTCCCTGTACTAACAATGCAGCTGAGTACGAGGCCTTGCTCCATGGTCTTCGGATGGCTAAGGAGATGAGCTTAAGCCGGGTAAGGTGCTTTGGCGACTCAGATTTAGTGGCCCAACAAGTATCAGGCAAGTGGGATTCCAAGGAACCCCTCATGGCGGCTTATCGCCGTGAAGTTGATGCCATTGCTGGACATTTTCAAGGTTACCAAGTAGAGCACATCGATCGCAGAAAGAACGAGGCGGCTGATGCATTAAGCCGGCTGGGCTCTCAGCAAAAGCCGGTGCCGCCTAATACTTTCTTGGATGTTCTGCATAACCCTTCTGTCAAGTTGCCTACAGAGGAAGACTTGGCTGTTCCTGACCCAGAAGCACAGTTGGTGGCGGCTCTCCACGTTATCCCAGATTGGACAATGCCATACTTGGCTTACATGACCCGGGGAGAATTGCCTGAGGATGAAACTTTGGCCAGACAAATAACCCGGCGGTCTAAGTCAATGATAATTATCAATGGCGAGCTGCATCATCGCAGTGTCACTGGAGCTTTTCAGCGTTGTGTTTCCTCTGAGGAAGGTCAAGAAATTTTACGTGAGATTCACGAGGGGGATTGTGGCCATCATGCCGGCTCAAAATCCCTTGTGGCCAAGGCTTTTTGTCATGGTTTTTATTGGCTGATGGCTCATGCTGATGCAGAGGACTTGGTCAGTAAATGTGACAGTTGTCAGAAGTTCTCAAGACGGGCTCACGTGCCGGCTCAAGAGTTGAGGATGATTCCAATCACTTGGCCGTTTGCGGTCCGGGGGCTTGATATGGTTGGGCGTTTCAAAAGGTCCAAGGATAAGAAGACCCACCTCTTGGTGGGGTAGACAAGTTCACAAAGTGGGTAGAGGGAGAGCCAGTTAGTAAGTGTGACATAGCCACGGCGGTCCAGTTCATGAAAAAGGTGATATTTCGCTTTGGTTTTCCACACAGCATTATAACTGACAATGGTACCAATCTGTCCAAAGGCGCCATGGAGGAATTTTGTCAACGAGAGCATATTCGGCTTGATGTTTCATCAGTGGCTCACCCTCAATCCAATGGTCAAGATGAGAGAGCCAATCAGGAAATCTTGAAGGGCATCAAGCCCCGGCTTTTGGTCCCTTTGCAATGGACGCCGGGTTGTTGGGTGGAGGAGTTACCCTCCGTATTATGGAGCATCAATACTACTCCTAACAGGTCTACAGGTTACACGCCTTTCTTCATGGTTTACGGAGCTGAGGCGGTCCTCCCTAGAGACATCCGTCATGATTCGCCTCGAGTGGCGGCTTATGTTGAGGCGGATAATGAGCAAGCGCGTCAAGATGCTCTTGACTTGTTGGACGAACAGCGTGACATAGCAGCAGCTCGCTCGGCGATTTACCAACAAGACCTGCGCCGCTATCACAACCGCCGGGTTAAGTCCAGGGTCTTTCAGGAAGGTGATTTGGTGCTCCGGCTCATCCAGGATCAAACAGACGCACACAAGTTATCCCCGCCTTGGGAAGGGCCCTTTGTGGTCAGCAAGAACTTGCACAACGGGTCATACTACCTTATCGATGTTCGGGAGCACAAAGATTCACGTAAGTCGGAGGAGGAGACCCGCCGGCCGTGGAACATAGCTCAGCTTCGGCCTTATTACACTTGAGCCACCGGCTCTCATAATGTACATATTTCTATAGCCATGTATATATTGTGATAAATAATAAAGCAGGACCTCTGTCCTTTTTTCCTCCAAAGGTAAATGTATCATTGTTATTTTCATTGTAACATTACATGGTCACTTGGAGGTTGATCCGGTTTATGATCGTATTCGAATCTAGCCATTAAAAATATGATCACTTGGGGGCTTCCTGTTCAAACATAGGTCGTATTCGAACCAAAGAGAACATAGCTGTCGATACCCACTTGATTGGAATATTGCCGAGCTCATTGGGGAGTTTTTTCTTGATCATATTTGAATCATAGCTCAACCCCCTTTGGGAACCGACGTGGATCGTATTCGAATCAGCGTCGTTAAACAACTCTCAAGGTCATTTGGGGGCTTCCTGTTCAAACATGGGTCGTATTCGAACCAAAGAGAACATAGCTGTCGGTACCCTCTTGATCGGCAACGCCAAAGCCACTGGGGGCTATATGATCGCATTCGAATCTTAGCTTAACCCCTTTGGGACGGTTCTCTGGTCGTATTCGAATCAGAAGCCCCTAAATTTTTGAGGTCTCTTGGTTTGCAAACCAGTTCTTTGATGATATCAAAAGAATTCAAGGGTGGTTCCTATTCCACCGGCTTAATCTTGATTAATAATGTGCTGGTGAACCGGAGTCGAGTTCTCAACCTCATTATTCGGGTTACATAAACCGGAAGTATATTTGAAGGCTCGCAGATATGCTGTTATGGTTATCTCGAAGATATAATTGAGAGCCGGTTTATTATGACTTTGATTCATATTCCGGGTTATATGTAAAATATATGACTCTCCATGCGGTAAGCCGCCTAGAGACTTGTGATTTGTTTTCTATGCAGGACAATTAAAGACAACTCTTTAAACTTAAGGAAAGCAGAGGATCAAACATAACCCGGAAGAATATAAAAGGGCAGTTTAAATAGAGTTAAGCGCTACACACGTGCACGATGGCATGACAAAATTAAGTGTTCGTCCTACTCTATTACAGGACTCCCCGAGTCCAAAAGGTGAGGCATTGTTTTTGAGACATAACCATGAGCCGCCTAAGAAATCAAAGGTGCTTGTTGGGCTGAAGCTTTCAGCTCATCCCTCTCCGCTCCTCCGGCTGTTTCCATGTCCTGGAAGGTTGATGATTTTCAGTCAATGCCACTCAAGGCTTCAAATTGAGCTTCATCATCAATTAACCCGGCTGGGTCAACTTCAGGGGCGAAGGTATGCTTACGAGTTGGAGGGATCAGGCTGACTGCTTCATAACAAGGTGTTGGGATCCTCTGATTCTCCGCGTCATAGCCCGGCTGATATTTGGTAAGGTCTGTGTCATTACCAATCAAGGTGGCCACCGGGCGTACGCTCTTCACACAAGCGGCGAAGTCTTTCTGGTCAAAGGGAGTGCCATCTTCCTTCAAGCTAGGATACCCAAGGGCGATGTTGGCCGGGTCTAGCTCTGGTAGAAACGCCTTGGCCCGGCTTAGAGCGGCTATGGCTCCGGCTCTTGCAGAAGCTCGTCTTAACTCTTGGAAGCGTTGAGGAAGCACGGCAAGCCGCCTGAGTACATCACCCAGATGAGTAGGAACTTCGTTTGACAGAGCAACAACGGCTAAGGCACGTTGTGACCCGGTGTAAAGTTGTTCTACCAAGGTGTAAACCGCCTTCAGCTTGGTCAGCACGTTCTGGTTGAGATTGGAACTCCTGGGACCTGCATTACAAAGTCAGGTGAGCTGATGGCAGTTGAGATACTTATGGGAAATGAACGATGTAAACTAGTTAGAAACTTGCAGAGTAACTTACCAAAGATTGCAGAGACCATCTGAGATACATGGCATTTTAAGCCGGTTAGCTCGGCGGTTCTTTCAGTAAGAGTGGCCTCCGCTTGTTTGGCCCGGCTGAGCAAAGCAGTCTTTTGATCCGCCCAGGCTTTTCTTTCTGCTTCAAACTTTTTCTTTAGTTTCTCTTGTGCAGATACACTGAATTCAAATTTGGAGTTGGCCTTTTGAGTTTCACTTTCCTGAGTCTTCAGGCGGTTCTTCAGATCAGAGATTTCTGATTCAAATTTCTTACAGACGGCCTGTACAAATTCCGGGTTACAGTTAGGGTGATTATAATACAACATCAAGTCCCAAGCACTTCGCAAGCAAAGACACTTGGTACTTGGGTCTAATGTATGCTGAAAAGCTCTATTTACAGTGCCGATTCATGAAAATAAGTCCCAAGCACTTTGCAGGCAAAGGTACTTGGCACTTGGGGGCTAATGCATAAGGTTGCTCAACTACTTGATTAAAATAAGGTAAGGACCGGGTCAACTATGCTGTTTAAACTGGCCCTTGAGTGTTACCAGGTAAGCCATTTTTCTTATAGTGATTATTAAGCCGGTATTAAGTCTACATGGCATGGTAAGGATGACCATGGAATAAGCAAAAGAGTCATACCTCAGACTTTTGCTGTATTTTCTTCACCATGTCAATTTCCAGGTCCCGGCTGTTGTGCACTTGATTAATATAGCCAGAGACATATCTCCAATGCTCAGATTAGCATAATCGGTGATGTCCAGCTGGGCCCTGCGGCGTTCCAGAAGTTCTTCCTTGGCAGAGCACCTAGCCAACACGGTGGGTCTTCCCGGTTCAACAAACTCGATCCGGGTAATTACAACGTCCGGGTCATCTGGATAAGCCGGGCTGGGGATCTCCAGGTTGTCAGAACCTTCCATAACTTGTTCATCAGATGGAGCAGTGGTGGTTTCAGGAGCTGGTGCAGACGGCGGCTCATGAGCAGAAGCATCAGGTTCAGTCAGGACCGGCTCTTCGGCCGACTAATTTTTCTTCGCCCTCTTGCTGGGCTTTACTTGTACACTGAAAGTCAAAGGGTTACTGCAAAAACATGAGTAAGATAAGCACAAAATAAGCTGATCATCATTACCCGGGTGCGGTTTTGGAAGCCAGCAAGCTAGACTGCATGGAGTCGCCGGAGGAAGGTGAAGTTCCCTGATAGTTTGAATCAGAAGAATTGAGTGGTTGACGAGTGACGCCCGCCAAAGGATGAAAATGATATAAGTCGGAGATAACCTCAGTCCGGCGCTTCCTTGATGCTTCGGGTAAGCCGGAGGAGAGGTCTGCATCCTTGCTGGCCCGGGTCTGCCTCCGACTTTCATGAATTTGTCGCTTCAAAAAAAATTGAGGATCTTGATAAGCTAAAGGATGTGAAAATCTTACTTTCCGGGTTACTCTTCGGACTTTCAGTCTTGGCAAGGGCTCCGAGTCGGAGGAAGTTATAGTTACCTCTTCAATCACTTCATGACTCGTTCCGGTGTCCTCCTGCTAATAATCCATGTCAATAAGATGGTTAAAAAAGGAGCCTAAAGAATCAAGGGCTACCTCTGACTCGGAGGTGTCTTCCAGGTGAAGCAGGTCCGAGGCGCTAGGTTTACTCCCCTTCTTGCGGGGAGCGGCTTTCCTGGCGGCTTTTTAAACCTTTCTGGCTTTCTTAGCAGCTTCATGGTCATACCTGACCTTCCAAAATTTATCATTAGCCTGTAAAATACAACAAAGGTTTTTGAAGTTAAGACGAAATCGTTAAAATGGAAGGTGAGGTGTACAGGTCAATAGCTTACCGCTGGGGCCGGGTTAGCCTTGCAGAAGGGGCTTAAGCCTGTCCTCCCGCAATCTGCCAGGCTCTCGTTCAGAAGAGACTTGGTCATATCATCAATGACGTCCTCAGGTAAGTCGTCGGGACTGTGCCGAAGAGGATCATCCTTCCGGCCGGTATAATCGCACATTAAGCCGGGGCGGCGGCTTAAAGGAATCACCCGCCAGGCAATCCAGACCCGGACCAGATCAATGCCATTCAGGCCGTTCCCCAGAAGAGCTTTGATTTTGTTGATGGTAGGAATAAGTGGTTGATGTTTAGCTTGAGATAGTTTGTCTGGCAGGGGGTGATTTGACTCCAGACGCAGGGCGCGAAAGCCGGGCAGAGGGTTCTCATCAGTCGGAGAAGTATCTTGGCAGTAGAACCATGTCTGGTTCCAATCTTTTGGGTGGCTTGGCGGCTCAGCATAAGGAAAGAGACAATCTCTCCGTCGTTGGATTGAGATTCCACCGAGTTCCAAGCTAGGCCCGTTGGCACATTCATTCTGGCGGTTCAGATAAAATAACTCCCTAAAGAGTAGCAAGCTGGGCTCTTCTCCAAGGTACACCTCACAGAACACTTGGAAGTTACAAATGTTTGACACGGAATTGGGTCCAATGTCTTGAGGTCGCAGGTCGAAAAAGTGCAGAACATCTCTGAAGAATTTTGAGCCAGGAGGAGCCAAGCCCCGGCTCATGTGATCAGCAAATATAACAACCTCTCCGTCCTTGGGTTGAGGTCTCTCTTCGGACGGGTCAGGAGCACGATAGGACACGACCTCTTTTTTGGGCAGGTAACCCGTTTTCACGAAGTCAGCTAAGGTGCTATCAGTAACGTTGGATCTAACCCAGTTGCACGTAATGGGCGCCTTGGGAGCCTTGGGCGGCATTGTGAAGGATGGAAGCCTATGACAAAATAAAAATTCCGGTTCAAATTTAAGCCGGAGGAAAATTTCGGTTCAGTATTTAAGGTGGCGGCTTATGAAGGGGCCTAATGATATATGGCCAATTGTGTCGGGTTATTTAAGCCGCTATGGATATCCTGAGCAATTAAGTTATTTAACTCTGTTATGGATGACCCGGAATATTCATGAAGCATCGCCTTTTTTAAGCCGGTGATATGAGCCGCCATAGCTAACAGATGCAATTTTTGCCTAAGTGTTGCACAAACAAGTTTCACAGGTTGCAGTAATATTTTGGATCAAACGGTCGTCCAGAAAGGAAAATTTTCTAGACCTAAAAACTGGCACAGAGAAGTTCATAAGTCCTAATGAGGTCTTTTTGCAAGCAAAAGGGATCTGCTAGTGTTGGAAATGGGTGCGAAACCACTACCACAGGAGTTCTGTACCGTTTTTCGAATCAAAAGAAGTCGTGGTGGAAGAACTATAAAAGAACAGAGATGAACTACGAAGAACAGGGAGGAACGCGGAACCCTAATGCGGATCTGATGTTTGAGAAGAAGAGGACTTACAGTTGCAGGTTCACTGCGGAGAGTCGCCGCTGTTCTCTGGACTAGTTCAGGTTGATGCAGCGGCCGAGGCTGAGGAAGACGAGAGGCGCGGCGACGGCGGCGGAGCTCGGGCTCTGAGGTGTTGAGAGGAGGAAGACGATGGAAAGGGAGGAGTGAGAGAGGACCCGGTCGGGCCTATTTATAAGGGACGGCTGTTAAGTGGGCGCGAGAAACGAGGAGGCTGAAGACATGATTATCCAGCAGCAGAGGCACCTCGATTTTTGGGATAGTTATTAAGATAAGGATCCGATAAGATACGTTGGACGGAACGTGCATTAATGGCGGATGACGTCACGGCGGGTTACCACGAATCCAGAAGATGACGTCATGGCGGGTTATAACCTTCGCGCAAACAGAAGCCAGAAGATTTTCTCTTAAGGTATTGAAGATTGACATGAACCGGTTCAAATCAATCTGGGCCCTAATGTTGAGGATATAGCTACCGGTGTAACCTGCCCAAGATGGGCCGGGTTACGTTGCAACAGCTCTTCGTTCAGAAGCCACATGACAGGTTACAAATGGCGATTTAGTAGTAGGTCTAAGGCCCAGAGGCGACTTAAGGCCCGTAGTGCTAAACCGCCGTTGTGGCATGACTTGTAATGTAAGACAAGAATAGTTAAGAGTCCAAGCCGGACACAGTTTATGAGCCGGCCGGGACTCTGAGAGCCGCTGGGCATTAACCTTTCTATATAAAGGGACGACCTGGCGGCGGTTCAGGACAAGTAAGATCAGATCGATAGCCAAGTAGAGCGGTTTAGCTCCTGGTCATCGAAACCCTAAGCAATACCACCTCAACTGGAGTAGGCTTTTACCTTCAACGTAAGGGGCCGAACCAGTATAATCCTCGTGTCCTTTGTCCCGTTTAACCCCTTTAAGCTTCCTAGCGGCGATGGCTCCATGACTAAGTCCTTGCATGAGGACATCTGCCGTGACAATTCCACGACAATTACGCTGTGGTGTTCCAGGTGGCGTGAGTTGTGAAACTATTCCACATTGTTTTAAATGAAGTCCAAAATCGTAACTCAAATATTTGCCTCCGCGATCAGATCATAGAAAATTTATTTTCTTGTTATGATGACTCTCCACTTCACTCTGAGATTCGTTGAACTTTTCAAATGTTTCAGAATTGTGTTTCATTAAGTAGATATACCCATATCTGCTTAAATCATCTGTGAAGGTCAAAAAATAACGATACCCACCGCGTGCTTCAACACTCATCGGACAGCATACATCGGTATGTATTATTTCCAATAAGTCATTAGCTCGCTCCATTGTTCCGGAGAACAGAGTTTTGGTCATCTTACCCATGAGGCATGGTTCGCAAGTATCAAATGATTCATAATCAACTGATTCCAAAAGCCCATCTGCATGGAGTTTCTTCATGCGCTTTACACCAATATGACCTAAACGGCAGTGCCACAAATATGTTGCACTATAATTATCAACTTTTCATCTTTTGGCATCAATATTATGAATATGTGTATCACTATGATCGAGATTTAGTAAACCATTTACATTGGGTGTATGACCATAGAAGGTTTTATTCATGTAAACAGAACAACAATTATTTTCTGACTTTAAATGAATAACTGTATCGCAATAAACATGATCCAATCATATTCATGCTCAACGCAAACATCAAATAACATTTATTTAGGTCCAACACTAGTCACGAAGGTAGAGGGAGTGTGCGATGGTGATCCTATCAATCTTGGAATCACTTCCAACACACATCGTCGCCTCGCCCTCAACTAGTCTCTGTTCATTTTGCAACTCCTGTTTCGAGTTACTAATCTTAACAACTGAACCGGTATCAAATACCCAGGGGCTACTATGAACACTTTGCCATCCTTCTTATCCGCCAAGTATTTGGGGCAGTTCCGCTTCCAGTGACCATTTCCTTTGAAGTAGAAGCACTCAGTTTTAGGCTTGGGTCTAGCTTTGGGTTTCTTCATGGGAGTGGCAACTTGTTTTCCATTCTTTTGAAGTTCCCTTTCTTTCGCTTTTGCCCTTTTTCTTGAAACTAGTGGTCTTGTTAACCATCAACATTTGATGCTCTTTCTTGATTTCTACCTTCGCTGATTTCAGCATCGCAAAGAGCTCGGGAATCGTTATCGTCATCCCTTGCATATTATAGTTTATCATGAAGTTCTAGTAGGTTGGTGATAGTGACTAGAGAACTCTGTCAATCACTATCTTATCAGGAAGATTAACTACCACTTGATTCAAGCGATTGTAGTACCCAATCATTCTAAGCACATGCTCACTGGCTGAGCTATTCTCCTCCATCTTGTAGGCAAAGTACTTGTCAGAGGTCTCATACCTCTCGACACGGGCATGAGTCTGAAATCCCAATTTCAGCTCTTGGAACATCTCATATGCTCCGTGGCGTTTCAAAACGTTTTTGAAGTCCCGATTCTAAGCCGTAAAGCATGGTCCACTAAACTATTAAGTAGTCATCATACCGAGTTGACCGGACGTTCATAACGTTTGCATCTGCTCCTGCAATAGGTCTGTCACCTAGCGGTGCATCAAGGAAACAATTCCTCTGTGCAGCAATGAGGATAATCCTCATATCAGGGAGTCAGACCACATCATTGCTACTATCATCTTTCAACTTATTTTTCTCTAGGAACATATCAAAAAATAAGGGATCTATATCGCGAGCTATTGATCTACAACATAGATTTGCAAATACTATCAGGACTAAGTTCATGATAAATTAAGTTTAATTAATCAAATTACTAATGAACTCCCACTTAAATCAACATCCCTCAAGTTGTCTAAGTGATACATGATCCATATCAACTAACCTATGTCCGATCATCACGTGAGATGGGGTAGTCATCATTAGTGAACATCTCTATGTTGATCATATCTACTATGTGACTCATGTTCGACCTTTCGGTCTCCAGCGTTCCGAGGCCATGTTTGTACATGCTAGGCTTGTCAAGTTTAACCCAAGTATTCCGCGTGTGTAAATCTTGCTTACACCCGTTGTATGTGAACGTAGAGTCTATCACACCCGATCATCACGTGGTGTCTAGAAATGACAAACTGTCGCAACGGTGCATACTCAGGGAGAACACTTTTATCTTGAAATTTAGTGAAGGGATCATCTTATAATGCTACCGCCGTACTAAGCAAAATAAGATGCATAAAAAGATAAACATCACATACAATCAAAATATGTGACATGATTTATGGCCATCATCATCTTGTGCTTTTGATCTCCATGTCCAAAGCATCGTCATGATCTCCATCATCACCATCTTGATACCTTGATCTCCATCGTTGCGTCGTGGTCATCTCGCCAACTATTGCTTCTACAACTATTGCTAACTCATAGCGATAAAGTAAAGGAATTACATGGCGTATGCATTCCATACAATAAAGAGACAACCATAAGGCTCCTGCTGGTTGCCAGATAAATTACAAAAACATGATCATCTCATACAATAACGTATATCACATCATGTCTTGACCATATCACATCACAACATGCCCTGCAAAAACAAGTTAGACGTCCTCTACTTGGTTGTTGCAAGTTTTACGTGGCTACTATGGGTTTCTAGCAAGAACCGTTCTTACCTACGGCAAAAACAACAACGGTGAGTTGTCAAGTTTGTTGCTTTAACCTTCTTCAAGGACCCGCCGTAGTCAAACTTGATTCAACTAAATTAGGACAAACAGACACTAGCCAGCCACCTTTATGCAAAACTAGTTGCATGTTAGTCGGTGGAACCGGTCTCATGTGCGTGGACATGTAAGGTTGGTCCGGGCCGCAATGATCTATCCATGGAGATGCATAGCAACGAGGGGGAGAGTATGGGCACCCTCGTAGACCTTAAGCGGAAGCAATTCACAACGCGGTTGATCTAGACGAACTTTCTTTGCGCTCCAACCAATCTAGTACCGAACGCACGACACCTCCGCGTTCTGCACACGTTTAGCTTGGTGACGTCCTCACCTTGTTGATCCAGCAAGATGGGCGAAGTAGTAGATGAGTTCCGCCAGCACGACGGCGTGGTGACGATGATAGTGATGCGATCTCCGTAAGGCTTCGCCTAAGCACTACGAAGATATGACCGAGGGAGTAAACGGTGGAGGGGGGCGCCGTACAAGGCTAACAATCGATCTGTTCTGTGCTAGGCGCCCCCTCCCACATATATATAGGTGGGTGGTAGGGAGGAGCAGCCAAAGAAGGCGCCCAATTAGGAGGAATCCTACTTGGAGTCCCTCCCAAGTCGCGCCCCTCCCTGCCTTATATAGGTGCGGGGGAAAGGCAGGGGAGGGTGGCGCCCCCCCTTTCCTATCTCCCATGAGAGGAAAGGCAGGAGGGGCTAGCCCTCCCTCCTTTCCTTCCCTTAGGGCCTACTGTCCAAAGAAGGGGCGCACCAGGGGCTCGTATGTCCCTCCCTTGGCCCATTAGGCCCATAACACCTACCGGGGGTGTCCGGAACCCCTTCCGGTGACCCGATGGCTATCCGGTGCGTCCCGAAACCCTTATGGTGTCCGAATACCATCGTTCTGTATATCAATCTTTACCCCTCGACCATTTTGAGACTCCTCGTCATGTCCGTGATCTCATTCGGGACTCCAAACAACATTTGGTCACCAAATCATATAACTCATATAACACTATGTCGTCAACGAAGGTTAAGCGTGCGGACCCTACGGGTTCAAGAACTATGTAGACATGACCGAGACACCTCTTCGGTCAATAACCAATAGCGGAACGTGGATGCCCATATTGGCTCTTACATATTCTACCAAGACCTTTATCGGTCGAACCTTTATGACAACATATGTAATTCCCTTTGTCCATCGGTATGTTACTTGCCCGAGATTTGATCGTCGGTATCTTCATACCTAGTTCAAGCTCGTTACTGGCAAGTCTCTTTACTCGTTCCGTAATATATCATCCTGCAACTAACTCATTAGTCACTTTACTTGCATGGCTTCTTATGATGTGTTCACCGAGAGGGCCCAGAGACACCTCTCCGATACTCGGAGTGACAAATCATAATCTCGATCTATGCCAACTCAACAAACACCTTAGGAGATACCTGTAGAGCATCTTTATGATCACACAATTACGTTGTGACGTTTGATAGCACACAAGGTATTCCTCCGGTATCCGGGAGTTGCATAATCTCATAGTCGAAGTAATATGTATTTGACATAAAGAAAGCAATAACAATAAACTGAACGATCAATATGCTAAGCTAACGGATGGGTCTTGTCCATCACATCATTCTCCTAATGATGTGATCCCGTTATCAAATGACAACACATGTCCATGGTTAAGAAACCTTAACCGTCTTTGATCAACGAGCTAGTCTAGTAGAGGCTTACTAGGGACACGGTGTTTGTTTATGTATTCACACATGTATTATGGTTTCCGATCAATACAATTCTAGCATGAATAATAAACCTTTATCATGAATAAGGAAATATAAAATAACAACTTTATTATTGCCTCTAGGGCATATTTCCTTCACATGCCTCATACGTATGTGAGTTTGTGGTGTGAGAGCCAGAGCCTCTCGATGACCTTGTGTGTGTGAGTGAGAGCATGAGAGTGAGAGTGCTCCCTGGGTCACTTTATATAGGAAGTGCCCAGTGGACAAGAGGCGGCCCGCGCGGCCTAACTACACTATTCGAGAGACATCGATGTGACGTGTTACACCTACTACAGTGCGCCATTATTAGTCAATAGTGCCTGACTATTGGCGCACGGTGAAGTGACACGCTTTATCAGCAACAGTGTTCACGGTATGGCCATCTTGACCGTGTGGTGTCAATGCTGCAGTTGCCTCCGCGCAGCAGGCCGGCTAGAGCAACCGGACATGGAGCCGACTGGAGTAGCCGGGTGGGGAGGACAGATGTTTTGAAGCCGACCGGAGCCGGACATGGAGCCGACTGGTGCAGCCGGACACGGTATGGCCGTCTTGTCGCGTGTCGTGTCAATGTTTTGAAGCGTCGTTTCGCCGTCTTGGGCCTATCCGGGGGTCATCCCCCCGACAGTAGCCTCTGAGCCTCCGGCGACTTGGAAAGTCGGGTGAAGGGTTTTCACGGGCGTTGTTGTAGCAGCTGTCATTACAGAGTTTGTCGATGACAGCCGGCGCAACTTGCTTCCATTGGGGCCGCGCTAGCACACCCACTGGGTTTAGCCTCCGGGCAACTCAAAGAGTCGGGCGGAGGGTCGTTGCAGTTTGTTGTAGCAGATGGGCGCGGGGCGCCGCTGGGCGCGGACCGCAAAGTCCACCGGCAGGTGGGCGCGAGGCGCCGCCGGGCGCGGAGCGGAGTCCGCCGGCAGGTGGGCGCGAGGCGCCGCCGGGCGCGGAGCGGAGTCCGTCGGCAGGTGGGCACGAGGCGCCGTCGAACGCGGAGCGGATTCCGCCGACAGGCCGTTTCCAGTAGAGGGTGCGCAAGCGCACCCAGTGGGTATAGCTTCCGAGCCTCCGGGTGACTCGAAGAGTTGGGCGGAGGATCTTCGCTGTCGTGGTAGAAGAGGTCGATGATGACAGCCGGCTGCGGACTGCAGCCGGCACGGCTCTTTCCAGTGGGGGCACGCAAGCGCACGCACTTGGTGAAGCCTTCGAGCCTCTGGGCGACTCGAAGAGTCGGGCGGAGGGTTTCACAGATGTTGGAAGCAAATGGTGGCGTCGAGGATGCTGGTTGCAGCCGGCGGCGGGCCTACAACCGGCGGCGTTTTCACAGCGGGGCGCGCCGGCACATCCACTGGGTGTAGCCTCTGAGCCTCCAGGCAAGGAGGGGGGGGGGGGTTCCCCACGGAAATGATCAGGCAGAAGACGAAGTTAGCCAGTGCATATATATCAAATGTGAAGACCATACACTACAAAAAAAATACACTTCCGTGATGATACGTGTTTGTCACAGTGGGTCACATTTTCTGTCATACATGTACATCCATGATGATTTTATGACAGAATCAAGATAGTCATACCTGTGCTGTCGTAGAAGTGTTCCATGACATTACCAAATTTATCATCACGGAAGTGTCTACTTCCATGACGATAAATCGTGCGTCACAGAAGTGCTTTCGTCAAGGGTGACCGACACGTGGCATCCACCGTAACGGAACGCCGTTAAGCTATCGGGTCCGGTTTTGGATCCGATAACCCGTTAACAGCCCCGACCAATGGGGATTTTCCACGTGTAAAGTCATCATTGGCTCGAGGAAACACGTGTCGGCTCACCATTGGGACAGGTGTCACTCATCCAATGGGCGAGATGCGCTTATGAAATGTTGACACGTGGACTGGCCCAAAAGTGGCCCATAAAGTTTAAATGGGCCGGCCCAACTAAAGGCCCACAAGATTTTGCGGTCCATAATGGGCCGGCTTAACAAAAGGCCCATGAGATTTTGCGTACCATTATGGGCTGGCCGAGCTAAAGGCCCACGAGATTTTGCGGGCCATAATGGGCCGGCCCAGCTAAAGGCCCGCGAGATTTTGCGGACCATAATGGTCCGGCCCAGCTAAAGGCCCACAAGATTTTGCGGATCATAATGGGCCGGCCAAGCTAAAGGCCCACGAGATTTCGCCGACCATAATGGGCCGGCCCAGCTGAAGGCCCAAAAGATTTTGATGACACTAGTAGGCCGGCCCATTAACAGGCTACCATGTTTTGGGCCAAATGTCGGCCCATATTTGATCCGGTCCATTAACAGTCTGCCACGTTCCGGGCCTAATAAAGGCCCATATGTGATCCGGCCCGTTAAAATCCTACCACGTTGTGGGCCAAATGACGGCCCAGACCAGGTCCGGCCCTTTGAGAGGCTTTGGGCTAAATTATGGCCCATATCAGATTCGGCCCGTCAACTGGACGCTATGCTTTTGGGCCCACTTGATAAAGGCCCATTTAGTAATTCGGCCTGATATTAGTTTTGGCCTGTTAAAGGCCCGTTTAACATTTCGGCCCTATATATATTTCAGCCTGTTAAAAGCCCGTCATATAGTTGGGCCTAACTACAGCCCCGTTTGCATCCGGCCTGCTCACAGACGATAATCTGATTGGGCCAAACAAGGACCGAGACAATTTTGGCCTGTTATAAGCCCATGATTTGATTGGCACAATCATGGGCCGGGTCTATTTCGGCCTGCTGCCGGCCCGTGAGCTGTTCGGCACGTTTCAGGCCCAACCTACTTTTCAGCCTCCTAAAAGCCCATTGAGTTTTCTTGAGAAAATAGGGCCAGCGGTTTACTCGGCCTATTAAAGGCCCGAATCTACTAGTGGGCCAATTTACATTTAGGCCTGTGAACAGACCAAGATGACGGGGCCCATGATGCGGATCATACATGGTGATTTGCATGACGGCCCGATTATGTACCGTAATTTTACGGTTTGGCCGGTTTACTGCGAAGACAGGATATATACAGTAAAATAAGTGCAGCATCGTGAATAAGAAAAAAACCTAGACTATACAATAAAGAAATTACGACATATTACATCCACTTGGCATCAAAGTTCGCCACTATGATAATAAAGCACAAGCAGACAGCAAATTACATACACTGGGCATCAAAGATCGCCACCGGTGCAATTAAACACGCCGACAAAATAATATACAAAACCGACATCACTTCAATAGAGTTCAAGAAAGGTTAGCCTTGCTCGGGAGCTGCAGCGCAAGCAGCTGAGCAAGCTGGTGAGACTGCACTTGTTTGACACTTATATCCTCCTCACTCTGAAAGATAAACAAGCAGACAGATGACATGTTTTGCACATATAAGTATCAGTACTGACAATTCATCACATTTCTTACTGACGAATAAAGTGACACAATTTAAAATAGCATTAACACAATATGGTATTGTTCAGGTCAAGACATGGCAGGAAATGACATTGTGAAGGAGTTGACAGCTTCACGACACCACTGGATTACAGATCAAGAACTCATAAGTATCAATGGTTAGTGTGCTGTCAATTTATCCCATTTCAGATTGGCAAAATAAGATAACTTGCTCTGTATAGTTTAATTTACATGGTATGAAGAAGGAACTTGGTTGTACAACTGAAAACTTAAATTGAGAAGGACAAACTTTTGTTTATGAACTACTCCCTCCGTCCCATAATATAAGAACGTTTTTTACACTACACTAATTTCAAAAACATTCTTATATTATGGGACGGAGGGAGTACATAATAAACTTTAAACATGCAATTTGATGCAAACACAGAAAAAACAGCTATTGCAGTCATGCCTAACCAAATATACACAATAAAGTTTGAAGGCTTGAGAAGGACAAACTTACATTATTGGTGAAGGCAGGCTCTATAAAGCCCTTTTCCATGCTGATGGGGGGGGGCAATTCAAGAAGCTTACCACAGAATCTTCTTCATAAGCATTGCCTTTATTCTACATTTTGTTAAGAGTAAATATAGATGTGACAATATAAGAAAAAATGGAGAATATTTAAGATAAGATGAAGAGTGATGCTACATAACCAAGTAGCTATAAATGCAAGTACAGCGATACAGGCAAAAGGTACAACCAAGAGCAATGCAGAGCTAAACTTCTTCAGTACCATCGGTGTTATCCAACCTTATGGTAAGAGTAAATATAGATCTTATGTGTAGAAAATGGAGGGCAAAGGAAAATAAGCTGCAGAGTGATGGTACATGAACAACTACCTGTCAATATAAGTACACTGATAAAGGACAACAGGTACTTACAAGAACAATGCAGAGCTAAAATTTTTCATTGGCATTGGATATATTCTACACTAATGTAACCATTCATACAGATCAGATAATTTGGAGCGAACAATTGATAAGCAAGCTATCATGCATACTGCTGTCACATAATGAACCAGGTATGTATGCAAGTACAGTGATACAGGACAACAGGTACTAACAAAAGCAAAGCAGCGGGCAGCATATTTGCGATATCCTGTCGTTCTTTTCAAACCGGAATTCTTTTTCGAGCAGATTTCCTGCAAAAAAGATCCGTAAGGCACATGCGGAAAAGTAGAAGTTCAAATTGTCATGCGATATCATAGACAGTACCTCATCCTCGGAACGAGACCAGTGCATAACAAGGTTTTTCCATTCAATGTCTTCTAAATTTAGCACAGGAGACTTCACCAGAAATTTGTTTATAGACTTGCCATCAAAGTGTGATTTCCTCAGGTAACACCGATACTGCTGCAATGCTTCCTTGAAAAGCGCAAGCAAGCTTTGCTCGTCATGACTATCTAGATTGACCCTCGCCTACTTACAACAATGTAATGTAAATCATTGATGTGTTCAATCAGCAGAAAACAAGAAAATAATCACCATGAATAATAGCACTTACACGTAAGTGGGACAGGAAGATGTGAAAATGGTGTTTGTCTTCACTATAATCTTCCCATGATGGGAATATATGCACGTAGTCCCTAACAACATTGAAAGCATTGTCTTTTAAACTGGGAATAACTGGAATGGGGTTCCAATCTGCAGGAATTGGCCGTCTCTACAGTTGGGATATGTCTTCGGCCAGTGGACTTGCTATACTTTTTGCTGGAGTGGGAATTTTCTGTGGTACGGCTGGTGCTATGGCAACTGAAATCGGCATACCTTTTGCTGGAGTGCAGGTCCTGTGTGGTGGGGCTAGTGGTGTGGAACAGTGAAGTATGGGTACAGTCTGCTGGAGTCGGTCCTACGTTTTGTGTCACTGGTTGTACAACCAATATAAGTGGGGTGCTGTCTGATTTTTCCGACACAACCACGTTTTTCAAGGACTTTGCTGGTGCTCCTTCAGGTTCGGCAATCACCCTCTTCCTTTTTGATGTCTGATGCATAAGAACAACATTTGAGTGAAAAAACATGGTATGATGACAGATGGAATATGTATTGATAATGGATGGGCATGGCATCTCGACATATATGATGAGTAAACTAAGCAGATGGCGGTGCAACAAAGTAGAAGAAATGCAAGACAACGTATGCAAGATACGCGCAATCAATAAAACCTTGCCAAATTAGAACAGGCACCTTGATGGGTGAACAGGACAGGCCATCTGCCTTTGACTCCTCGAGGTTAGAATTGTCATTAGGATCATATTCTGAACAAGAATCAACAGGTGGGGAGCGTATGAGTTTCATTGCATCCAGAATGGCACTCAATGCCTTGGTGCCAATTTTGTAAGTCATTGCAGTGTTTAGCTTCAAGAGTGGACTGCTGCTAATGCGACACAAAGCAGCTACACAGATTATAGTGTAGATATAACGGGAAAACCGTAAGCATCAGGGTAAAATCAGCAAAGTGGAACTTGCTGGAATATATGTGCTAGTATTGCCGGTACGGCTAGAAAGGGTTGGGATACCAGCTCTCTTCAACTGAAGGTGCGGTACTGTTAATATCAGTGTAACTCTCAAAGGCGACATAGCTCCCCGCATTTCCTTGCTATTCTTATAGGATTCAAGTGGGCAGGCCACTACAAATCCTATTCCCATGTTTACAAAATCCTACGAATCAAAGAGGCCCGAAGAGTTCAAAGTGTCCATCACAACCGACCGTATAGACCTCTACACTGCAAATGTCCCTGCTCATCTTCACTATAAGGAACATACTGTACTACTATCATACTCCCTCCGTTCCAAAATATAAATCTTGGTAGAGATTTCCACTATGGATCACATACAGATATATCCAGATACATTTTAGAGTGTAGATTCACTCATTTTGCTCCATATGTAGTCCATGGTGGAATCTATACAAAGACTTGTATTTAAGAACGGAGAGAGTAATTATTAAAGAAGAACGGAAGAGGAACATGCTAAAGAATAGCAAGCAGATTTTGGATAATAAAATGTTTGTTGCGCAGTGCCCACACATGATGAACCAGAGCGCATTAAGAAAGCAACTCCCTACTGTCTCTCTATATGTGGTGCACGTGCTTTTCGAAATTAAAGTAGGAACATTAGCTGACCAATTAAATGTTATCTGTTTTAGTAATATCAGCATCATATCAGATTCGTACTTGAGCAACAAGTTTGGAATTATGAGTGGCACGTTGTTTAGCTTGATGGATTCAGGAGCAGTGCTAAGCAGGTACGATGATGGTACTGAATATAAAGGCATGTCTGGATGCAAGTCGCGTGACTTTTGTCATTTGGGTCAGTTGACCATTTCAGGCGGTTGGATGAAGATCCTACGTCTCCTAACCCTTCTTCCCCCCGTCTCTGATTCTTCCCATACAGAACACCGCATGGGCCGCCGGCCGGACCACCGGCCCCCACCGCCTGTGTTCCTCCGCCACCCCCACCCCATCCCCGCCCCCACCCGCGTCGAGTTTTCTTCGTTCGGCGAGGCCCCACCACTGCCCCCACAACCACCGTCCCCACCCGACCCCCTTCGTTCGCACCGGCGAACTCCGGCGAGCTCTGAAAAATCGACTGACCCAATTTTGAAATTTAGTCTACTGTGATTTAACTAGTGTGGAATATAAAAGGAGAAAACCATAAGCATTGGGAGTATAGTGTTGAGCGTGCCATGGCGGATCTAAGGTGCAAACCGGACAAAGGCAACTTCACAACCGATGTTTGCTTTCAACTAGCAAGTAAGTGATGGACAATAAATCAGAGTAAAGCAGTGGCGATCTATTTTCTTGCTGCGATAAATAAGTTGAGCAGATACAAAAGAGTACCGCCTCTGGTGCGGCGCCGTGTATGCATCTGCTGCGAATTTGACGGTGCTACGGTAGCGATGGCTATCGCCGGCGTGGAAGCAGATCTAGGAGGGTAGACGGTGGCGGCGGGGCGCGGTGGACGAGACGGTCATAGGAGCAGCCCCGGCAAGGTGGACGACGGCGGGGATGAAGCGATAGGACGGGATGCAAGGACCCCGGTCCGAAGCCGTGGATGAGAGAGGTCGATCTCTTGTAATGGACGGCGGCGTCGGGGTATCAGCTCCGGCATGGTGGAGGAGGACGGCGGTGGATGGGGTGGCGGACGGAGGAGGCTGGGGTGGAGAGGGTGTTTTGGCGCCCATGGAGTACGAATGGGGAAATGGAGGTGGAGAGGAAGGGGGGAACCATGTCTTCAGGGCGCGCTTGTCTCAAATGCGAGGAAATTTACAAACTTAGCCCCCGTTTCAAATTTCCTACATCATAGCAATATTACTCGGTTGGAGATAGGACGGTAATCTCGCATACACTGACTATTTGCCGAGAGAGTTTGTTTTTGGCGCCCACCGTGTATGAATCGGGGAGGGAGTCGATTTCGGCCGAGGACACACTGTGTTTTGGCGCCCACCGTGTATGAATCCGGGTGAGAGGCGGGTATGTCACGTTTGAGTGAAATTACAAACCTACTGAAAGTGCAACTATCCCTGGGTGGTTTTGGTAATTCCTGACAACATATAGCTCATTGAGCTAATGCTATTCCAAGGTAAATATTTCAGGAAAGCTCAATGTTTGGCATGGCATGGATTAGAAAGTGGACCCTTCAAAATGCTAAGGACAAAGGATTGGCTCAAGCTCAAAGCACAAGACTCTACATATTCTATTTTAGTGATCCAAGATCACATTGAGTCTATAGGAAAAGCCAATACTATTAAGAAGGGATGAGGTGTTGCTTAATGCGGATCTTGCTCAAAATGCTTAGTGATATGCTCCAAAACCCTCCACTACTTTCTCATATCCACATATGTCCTAAACCAAAAAGTCCAACTCGGCCCCACCGAATCATTCCATCCGGAGCCACCGAGTTCAGTTGACATAGCCACTGCCAGAAACCCTAATCAATTCCGTCTCACCGATAGGGATCTCGGTCTCACCGAGATGGGATTGCAAACTCTCTATTTCCCTTCGTAACGTTTCGGTCAAACCGAGATGAGTGCTCGGTCCCACCGAGATTGCAATGCAAACTCTCTGTTTCCTTTTCGTAACGTTTCGGTCCAACCGAGATGAGCGAATCGGTCCCACCGAGTTTGCCTGACCAACTCTCTGTTTGGCTATTACCAAAATCGGTCTCACTGAGTTTGTGTAATCGGTCTCACCGAGATTACGTTATGCCCTAACCCTAATGACATCGGTCCCACCGAGTTGACATGTCGATCCCACCGAGAATCCTAGCGTTCACATTATGAACCAAATCGGTCCGACCGAGTTCTCTGAATCGGTCCCACCGAGTTTGGTGATTTGTGTGTAACGGTTAGATTTTGTGTGGAGGCTATATATACCCCTCCACCCACTCTTCATTCGTGGAGGGAGCCATCAGAACTTGCCTACACTTCCAATACATATTTTCTGAGAGAGAACCACCTACACTTGTGTTGAGGTCAAGATATTCCATTCCAACCACATAAATCTTGATCTCTAGCCTTCCCAAGTTGCTTTCCACTCAAATCTTCTTTCTACCAAATCCAATCCTATGAGAGAGAGTTGAGTGTTGGGGAGACTATCATTTGAAGCACAAGAGCAAGGAGTTCATCATCAACACACCATTTATTACTTCTTGGAGAGTGGTGTCTCCTAGATTGGCTAGGTGTCACTTGGGAGCCTCCGACAAGATTGTGGAGTTGAACCAAGGAGTTTGTAAGGGCAAGGAGATCGCCTACTTCGTGAAGATCTACCCTAGTGAGGCAAGTCCTTCGTGGGCATGGTGGGATAGACAAGGTTGCTTCTTCGTCGACCCTTCGTGGGTGGAGCCCTCCGTGGACTCATGCAACCGTTACCCTTCGTGGGTTGAAGTCTCCATCAACGTGGATGTACGATAGCACCACCTACCGGAACCACGGATAAAAATCTCCGTGTCAACATTGCGTTTGCTCCCTCAATCTCATCCCTTTACCTTCATATGCAATTGTTTTACATTCTGCTGCTATACTCTTAGAATATCATGTGTAGGTTGTTTGCTTGACTTGTGCTAAGTTGCTAAAATCTGCCAAGAACTAAAATTGGGAAAAGGCTAGATTTTTATTTGGTCAAGTAGTCTAATCACCCCCTCTAGACATACTTTCGATCCTACAAGTGGTATCAGAGCTTTGGTCTCCATTTGCTTTGATTTCCATAGATTTTGGTGGTCATAGCCTTGGTTTCACAACCTAGGAGAGTATGGCGTCTAGTGAGGGAAATTACCACCGTAGAGGTCCTTACTTTGATGGCACTAATTTTGCTAGTTGGAAGCATAAGATGAAAATGCATATTCTTGGACATAACCCCACCGTTTGGGCTATTGTGTGTATTGGCTTGCAAGGTGAATTTTTTGATGGGAGAGAACCAAACCGTGAAGCTACCGCGGAAGAGTTGAAGATTCTACAATACAATGCTCAAGCTTGTGATATTCTCTTCAACGGATTGTGCCCCGAAGAATTCAACAAAATCAGCCGTCTTGAGAATGCAAAGGAAATTTGGGATACTTTGATTGATATGCACGAAGGTACCGACTCCGTCAAGGAATCCAAATTGGATGTGCTTCAAAGTCAACTTGACAAGTTCAAAATGAAGGATGGTGAAGGTGTCGCTGAAATGTACTCTAGGCTTGCTCTCATCACAAATGAGATTGCCGGCTTAGGAAGTGAAGAGATGATCGACAAATTCATCCTCAAGAAGATCCTAAGAGCCTTGGATGGAAAATATGATACTGTCTGCACATTGATCCAAATGATGCCCAATTACAGAGATCTCAAGCCAACGGAAGTCATTGGAAGAATTGTTGCTCATGAGATGTCACTCAAGGATAAGGAAGAGCTTCACAACAAGTCAAGTGGTGCTTACAAAGCCTCATGTGATACTCCCACATCTTCAAGTGAGAAACAAAACTTCAATGAAGAATTGAGCCTAATGGTAAAGAACTTCAACAAGTTCTACAAGAGTAGAAGCAAAGAAAGAAGTTCCAAGTCAAGGTCCTACAATGACAAAAGATCTTCTAGTCGTGAGCGTAATTGCTACAATTGTGGAAGACCCGGACACTACTCCAATGAGTGTACGGCCCCCTACAAAAGAAGAGAAGATTCTCCCAAAAGAAGAAGTAGAAGAGAAGAATCACCACCAAGAGAAAGGAGGAGTAGAGATGATTGTTATGAACGAAGACCCTCTCGGAGAAGCAAGGATTCGGAAAGAAAGGAAAAGTCATCAAGGAGCTACACAAAAATAAGACATCAAGCTCATGTTAGTGAGTGGGTATCCGGCTCCGACTCCGACAATCACTCCGAAAGAAGTTATAACTCCGACTCCGAATATACTCAAGATGAAGGTGTTGCCGGTCTAGCACTTGTGTCAACCAACTCCTATGACATATTTGACTCACCAAATGAAGGAATTGGAAGATGCTTCATGGCCAAAGGTCCAAACGTAACACATCCCGAGTATGTTGATTTCAATAGTGATGAAGATGATTTGCTAGGTGATGATGATTTACTTGTTGACAACTCTAGTGATGAAGACTATGATGAAACGTCAATGAATCATGCTAATCAAGATAAAACGAATGATGATGATAAGAAGGAGATTGAGCGTCTAACCAAAGAACTAAACACTCTTAAGTTAGCTCATGAAACTACCTTGGAAAATCATCGAGAACTTTTAAAGACTCATGATAAGCTACGCTTTGAAAAGCTCAACCTTGAGCAAGAGCATGAGTTTTTAAAGGCAATCAATGATGATCTTCGCAAGAAAAGTTCTTCTTACATTGCCAAGCGTTTACTCTTGCCTACTTACATGCCACAAGTTAAATCTAGCAACAAGAACAAGAAAGATTCTTCATCCAGTAGTAACAACAATCATGCTAAATCCAATGTTGATGCTTCTAGTAGTTCTCTTGATTCCACTAATGATTCTCTTAGCCAAGTTACACTTGAGCAAGAAAATAGCTTATTGAAGGGAATCATAGAGAAAGGTGTTTACAAGAGTCTTACCGGAAGTAAGCAATTTGAGGAAACTGTGCGCAAGCAAGGAAGACACCGGAAGAAACAAGGTATTGGTTTTGAACGAAAGTTCAATGCCAATGGAGTTGAGTGGGAAGAAGATCAATACCCCAAGGCGAAGTTTGTTCCTCAACAAGAGAAGTATGATCCTACTTCCTTCAAAGGAACACAAGCTCAAGATGATCTTCCACCACAAGACCACAAGCAAAAAGGCAAGGATAAGCTTCAAGAGGAAATTGATGCATTTGAAGAAGCACCTAAGGCCTTGGTCAAGTGGGTTCCCAAGACTACATCAAGTTCCACTTCATCAAGTACAACTACAACTCCAAGGATTCCCATCAAGATGGTGTGGATCCAGAAGAAGAAGAACTAGAGAGTTGTTGAGGGTGACTCTGCCAACATACTTCACTCCTATCATTTTGGCAACGACAAGTGCAAAAAACTTCCATATCTTGCACTAGTTCAAGGAGTCACAAACCCTCTTGTTGGTAAGACAAGGGACAAGGTAACCTAATGACTTCATGGACATCATCTTGTGTATGCATCACTCTATGTCTATGGATATCCTTGTTTGTTCCTTGTGGGACTAACCCGTGTAGGTATTGAAAGTGCAAGTCACTCCAAAGGATTGCTCCAAATGATCTACATCAACTTTGAGCATCTACATCTTCAACACCTACATGAAGTCATCATCGACAAAACCCAAGGTTAGTTCATTCCCTTTAGGGGGAATATCACATCCAGGGGGAGCTTTACTCAAATCAATGAGCTAGAGCAACTCTAATGGTGTGAACACAACAATGCTTTATGTAAAAGTGGTAACCCCACTTGTGATTAAACGATGAGTATGACCTATGATCAAATGTTCTCATTTGACTCCTAAGTCAATATACTCATATATAGATGACCTAGTCATCGCCAATTGCTTGATAGATGCTAGAATGTTTGTGCATGCTTTGACACATATTTCATTTGCCATTTTATTGTGTGAGCATGTTGGTTGCATATTTTACTCATTCGTGGACATCCATTTGTTGCTATGATTGTTTGGCTCTTTCTCTTTTGCCAAATGGATGGACAAGAATGCCTAAGAACACCCTCTAGCTATCTATGCTTTTCTCGTCTCAAATTCTATTCATGCTACATCACAAAGTTTGATCAAGTCAGATTCGAACCACTCTGTGTGAGGAGCACTCAGAGATCCCAATTCTTCATAGACTTAAACCTCCAAAACCTCTTTGTGCATCTCGGTCTGACCGATTCATCCTTTTCGGTCCTATCGAGTCACCAAGTTGATCTAGGGTTTTCAATCTCGGTGCAACCGATTAGAACTTTTTGGTCACACCGAGTTGCAGTAACTGCTTGCAGTTTTGCATCTCGGTGCCACCGAGTCGTTCCACTCAGTCACACCGACAGGGTCAGGTTATATATACCGCTGGGTCAAAATTTGGAAATTTCTCCGAACCCCTTCGCTCGTGCGTAACCTACTCTGCCTCCTCTGGTCTCTGGATCGTCCTCTCGTCGCCAGCGACCTCCCATCGCTGGTCTCCGCCGTCGTCAACAGAAATCTTCTCCGCCGTTGCCACCGCAGCAAGTTCATCGCCGCACTAGGGTATGGACCTGATCATTGTGCTAATCTTTATCTCCGATTCCTAGCACATTGCTCTGCCATGTTTCTTGCCATAATTGAAATCATCCTGTCCAGCGAAAACGTCCCGTAGATTAGTTTTGATTTGAAAATTTAGGGTTAGGTCTCCGCCGAATTCATCTCGGACCGACTGAGTTGTAGAAATCGGTCTCACCGATTTTGGCTTAGGCCAGAGCACATGCATTTTTAGTCCAACCAAAAATTGCAAATCGGTGTGACCAAGTTCGATTCTTTGTGAAACCCTAGCAGTCTCGGTACCACCGAACTGTGACTCGGTCTGACCGAGTTCACTAGTTTAGGTTCCAAAAGCTGCTTCGGTATCACCGAGTTTACAAATCGGTAGATCCGAAATGCTTTCTGTGAAGAACTAAAACTAAGTTTTTAAGTCATCTGTTTTGCAAAAAGTCCTGTACTTTGTGATGCTCATCTACTCTACCTCATCTATAACCTATTCACAGGGTCTGCTAACAGTTTGCTTGCAAGATGTCTGACCAAAGTGACAGCCAGAACAAGTCAGAGGAACAGGTTTAGTTGAGTGAGGGCACTAGTCCCTCTAGCAGCTATGATGATGGCAGCAGGAGCACACCAAGCAACTTGCCAAAGGCTGCTACCAGAACAAGGAAGAAGAGAACTTCTGATTCAGAGGATGAAGACTATGTGGCTGTTGAAGATGAAGGCACTTCTAAGAAGAAAGTGCTGAAGAAAGAATATGGCACAGCTGCTGCAACAAAGCCTGGTTCGAAAACTAAGATGCCAGCAAGAAGACAACCCATGTCTAAGCCAAGGAAAGTTGCCACAGGTGAAACTATGAAATTCACCATTGAGTCTGAAGAAGAAGCAGCTGGTGAGGATAAGAAGAAGAAGAGTGCCAGAACCACTACTGCCAGAGTTCTTGGCAAGCCCTCAATGAGGAAAGATTCTGAAGAAGAGGAAGAGGATGCAGCACCAGCACCCAAAGCTCAAAAGCTCATGGGAGATGCAATTAAGGCAGGTGCTTCTCCATCTAAGCCCAAAACTGCTCCTGAGACTGCTGCTCCAGCTCCAAAGTCAAAACTCAAGAGGAGAACCAGGAACATCCCTGCTGAGGAGAAGAACAAGGCCCCAGTGCCTCAAGCTGCTGAAGAAGAAGAGGAAGATGATTCTGTTGTTTTGAGGAAGCTGAAGCCCCAGATCCCGGATCACAATGATGCACACCCAGTTGCAGAGAACATGAAAATCAGGAAGGATTCAGGATTGAGGCTATGGAGAGAGTCTGATCCATATGCCACCAGGAGAAGGACTGCTGTGGACTACAGATTCCACACTAAGGAACAACAGGACTTCTATGAGACTGTTTTACTTGACAAGAAGCCCATAGTGTGTGACATGAGATGGGTTGACTGGGAATTCATCAAGGAGAATGAGGATCACTTCCCTGGTGTATATGACAGCTTCAAGGCATGTGGAGTTGATAAGTTTGTGGCTCAGAAGTTCACCAAGTGGAATGATGAGCTCATTATGCAATTTTACTCCACTGCACACTTCTATCCAGATGGAAGGATTGTGTGGATGTCCGAGGGTACTAGGTACCAGTCCATAGTTGAAGAATGGGAAAAACTCATAAATGCTCCTGAGGAACATGAGGATGACTTGGATGTCTATGCCAAGAAGAAGAAAGACCACAACTCTATGGCCAATATGTACAAAGAGATCCCTGATGATGCTTTGGACACACATAAGTTTGGATCTGTACACTATTTGTTGTCTGGTCTACCAACAATCAATTGGATTCTGTGGCACACACTTTTACCCAAGTCAGGTGATCACAAGATGATCAGAGGACATGCTATCAACTTGCTGGACATATTTGATGTCCCACAGAAGTTCAAGGTTATGAGCCTGATTGTGGAAACAATCAAGAGGACTGCAGCTGATCAGAAGAGAAGTTGTGGATATGCCCCACACATCCAGGAGCTCATCAACTCAAAGATGGGCAAAGGAAAGTATATCTAGGACAAAGAGCATCTACCCATCTACCCTGAATTTGAGGACAACACAGTTGTCATGACTGAGAATGAACCATCATCTGTGCAAGCACAAGAGAAGAAAGCCAAAGCTAAAGCTGAGAAGGCTGCAAAGATGCCAACTATGGAAGAGGCATCTCAGGTCTTCTTGAAGAGCAAGCAAGACCAGCTTGGATATCTGATCCAATCCACTCTGAGGATTGAGCAGGGCCTGGCCACCCTGACCAAGAACCAGGAGAGCTTGGAAAGGATTGTTGAGACAAAATTCTATGACCTTGATGTCAACATCACAGAGATCCAAACTGCAGTTGAGCAACTTCAGGAGGAAGCAGAGGAGAAGAAGGGCAAGTCTACCACAGATGCATTTGCTAGAGTGCCCAGAGGATAGAGATCTGCTGCAATGCCAATGACAGACTCTAGAGCTACAGCATCAGCACCACCAGCTACAGCTCCAGTTCCAACTCTAGCAGCTACTCCACCAGCTCCAGCCACTTCATCAGAAGCTTTCGTCTTGGTGTTCTCTCAACACCACCTCCCGAAGATCAAGCCTGAGAGTCGTTTAGCACTATGCATTTTTAAACTTTTTGGTAACTTGTTGCCAAAGGGGGAGAAAAATGTATAGATCATAGGCTTTGAGAGAGAGAGTGTGTTGGTTTTTATCTCTCTTTGCACTCTTTTTGGTTGGTTTGAAACTTTACTGCGTGCTTGTGTGATACTACTTTATGTCCTTCTGAGATACTTATTTGGTCAAGTGTTTGATCATATGCTACCCTTAATGCTTGTTGGATAATGATATCTTTCATATCCTAGCATGATCATTCACTTTGCTTGGTGATGAGTGCATGCTTTTAATCTCTATCATTTTGAGCGCTCCACCAAGATGTATGTGACATGGAAGAGTAACCCATGATCCTAATCGATTGTGCATTTGCATTCAAAAGCAAATCTTAAATAATGCACAAATTTAGGGGGAGCTCTTGCTTATCACATACTTCTCAAAGCGACGATGTTTTTCAATCTTATTTATCATTTGTCGAAGCTTTGATCTATATGTTGTCATCAATTACCAAAAAGGGGGAGATTGAAAGTGCAACTATCCCTGGGTGGTTTTGGTAATTCCTAACAACATATAGCTCATTGAGCTAATGCTATTCCAAGATAAATATTTTAGGAAAGCTCAATGTTTGGCATGGCATGGATTTAAAAGTGGACCCTTCAAAATGCTAAGGACAAAGGATTGGCTCAAGCTCAAAGCACAAGACTCTACATTTTCTATTTTAGTGATCCAAGATCACATTGAGTCTATAGGAAAAGCCAATACTATTAAGAAGGGATGAGGTGTTGCTTAATGAGGATCTTGCTCAAAATGCTTAGTGATATGCTCCAAAACCCTCCACTACTTTCTCATATCCAAATATGTCCTAAACCAAAAAGTCCAACTCGGCCCCACCGAATCTTTCCATCCGGAGCCACCGAGTTCAGTTGACATAGCCACTGCCAGAAACCCTAATCAATTCGGTCTCACCGATAGGGATCTCGGTCTCACCGAGATGGGATTGCAAACTCTCTGTTTCCCTTCGTAACGTTTCGGCCAAACCGAGATGAGCGATCGGTCCCACCGAGATTGCAATGCAAACTCTCTGTTTCCTTTTCATAACGTTTCGGTCCAACCGAGATGAGCGAATCGGTCCCACCGAGTTTGCCTGACCAACTCTCTGTTTGGCTATTACCAAAATCGGTCTCACCGAGTTTGTGTAATCGGTCTCACCGAGATTATGTTATGCCCTAACCCTAATGACATCGGTCCCAGTCCCACCGAGAATCCTAACGTTCACATTATGAACCAAATCGGTCCGACCGAGTTCTCTGAATCGGTCCCACCGAGTTTGGTGATTTGTGTGTAACGGTTAGATTTTGTGTGGAGGCTATATATACCCCTCCACACACTCTTTATTCGTGGAGAGAGCCATCGGAACATGCCTACACTTCCAATACATATTTTCTGAGAGAGAACCACCTACACTTGTGTTGAGGTCAAGATATTCCATTCCAACCACATAAATCTTGATCTCTAGCCTTCCCAAGTTGCTTTCCACTCAAATCTTCTTTCTACCAAATCCAATCCTATGAGAGAGAGTTGAGTGTTGGGGAGACTATCATTTGAAGCACAAGAGCAAGGAGTTCATCATCAACACACCATTTGTTACTTCTTGGAGAGTGGTGTCTCCTAGATTGGCTAGGTGTCACTTGGGAGCCTCCGACAAGATTGTGGAGTTGAACCAAGGAGTTTGTAAGGGCAAGGAGATCGCCTACTTCGTGAAGATCTACCCTAGTGACACTAGTGCAGAACATGCCTTTATCACCGGTTCGGAAGGGCCTTTAGTGCCGGTTCTGCAACCGACACTATGGAGTGGAGACTAAAGGCCCCCCCTTTAGTACCGGTTCGGCACGAACCGCCACTAAAGGCCCACCACATGGCGTGAGCTCGCTCTGTGGTATGGGGGACCTTTAGTACCGGTTGGTGTTACCAACCGGTACTAAAGGTTTTTTTTGAAATTTTTTTCTGAAAATTTTGGAAAAAAATTGAATTTTTTTTTGATTTTCAATTTTCTGAATTATTTGATGGATTTAGTCTCTAATCACCCCTCTTAACTACTCAAGTGTGGATCACTCATTCCAAATCGTCTAACTTCCCGGCCGGTCACCCATCCTCTCACTGCCCTAGCCCGAGCATGCTTAACTTCGGAGTTCTATTCCCTCTACTTTCCAAGTCTGCACTTGTTGTTTTCCTGACAATAGTAAGATGTCAATCCTATTAACCCTCAGGAATTTAGCTTGAGCATGAAGTCACACATTTCACTGTTTGAGTTTGAAACTATTGTTTAAAAAAAATTATTTAGTAACACTAATATTTCTTGAATAATTAGTTTGACCACAGTTTGACCAGATTTGACCAAAATTCAAAAAAACTGAAATAATTATTTAGTAACACTAACATTCTAGAATAATTAGTTTGACCACAGTTTGACTAGATTTGACCAAGTTTGAATTTTTTTCCAGTCTAGATCTTAAAAGCCCCGTAACTTTTTTTCTGTTATGTTTTTGAGGATTTTTAAAATGTTTAACGGGGTTCCCCGTTAAATTTGGATGTAACTTTTCGAGTTGATGATTTTTCATATAAAAAACTTTTTAATCCGAGTTCGTATGCAAAAGTTATGCCCATTTTACAAATTCCAGAGAGATTTTGCAAATAAAGTCGAAATTCATATTTGTAAATTTTCCCAACAACTAGACCAAATATCACATAGGAAACTTATTTTATTTTATTTTTTTGACATTTCCATCATTTTCTTTTGTTTTTTCTAAAACTGAAAAGG